>NC_138911.1:37787310-37797310 GCF_965231255.1 Vanellus vanellus | reverse complement strand
GATTCAGGTTCTATTGGGATGATGAACAATTGCAAGAATGTGCTCTCTCTATGTATTCTTTGACTTAACCAAGTTCAAAACCTATTATTCAACCAAGCACTGTAATAATTCTTCTGCCTATTACCTTATTAAATCTCTCAGATTATTCTATCAATGTATGGAAGATTAACTCCAAACAAAACTGTAGGGCCAAGGGGAGAGGGTGCCTTATCCAAGCATAATGCAACCCTATAAATGTAACATCATATATTGCAGTTATCTCTGTATCCTAAAAAGAAAAAATAAAGTTGATGTTGTCATTAAAACAGATAAATTCTGTACTTAGAGACTTAGGATCCTTTAAGATGTTGAATTCCGGGTGTTGGATTCCAGGATGCAAAACCATATTCCAGATGTGGTCTAATAAATGCTAAGTAAAGGGGATAATCACTTCCCTCAATCTACTGGCTCTGCTCCTTTTAGTAAAGCCCAGGTTGCTGTTGTCCACCTTCTCTGCCACAATACAGTGCTGGCTCACATTCAGCTCGCTGCCCCACCAGGGCCCCCAGGTCCTTTCCTGCAGAGCTGCTCCCCAGCCACTCTGTCCCCACCTGCATTGTTGCCAGGGATTCCTCCTTTCCCAGGTACGGTACTCTGCATTTGCCCTTACTAAATTTAATGAGATTCCTGCTGGTCCATTCCCCTAGCCTGTCTGTCTAGGCCCCTCTGAATGGCAGCCCTGCCTCCCAATTTGGTGTCGTCTGCAAACTTGAGGAATGTATACTCTTTTGCATCCTCCAGGTCATTGGTAAGGATGTTAAACAGGAATAGAAATTCATAATTGCAACTACATAAAGAGGAAGAAGTGCAAAAACTTACACATTTTTTTAATCTTACCTTTTCTGCCCTCTTTTTATTTACACTTAATAATGTAAAATACAGTCTCACGCTTCTTCTGTATGACTACCTGCTATTGATCATTAACATAACAGTAACATGTAGATAAGGTCAGAATATCCTCCCATCTTCCTTCACTTTCTCTTGGCTATTGAATAAGGAGCTTTAAAAGAGAAACCAATATCATCAGCCTTTCTACACTCAGCTTTTGGTGAAGTGTTTTTTTTTAAAAAAAAGCAGTGAGATGCAGTTTATCTGCTCAAGTTGAGCAGTTGAGCAGAGCAGTGCTAGTATCCATTGCGTCTGTTGAAATGCATCTACAGTCCATTTGCCAAGTGAAGGCAGAGAGATGGAAGGCAAGAATTAGAAAACAGTTCTAAAACAAGCATTCTGCAGCATTACAAATTGCACAGTACAATTACTAAATTTTAGACAGTATGTATAATAAAAGGCAATTCAAAACTGATTGCAAAATTGTCTAGTATATTTATATAGAATATATAACATAAATAATCTATTTGCTCTGAGAACGTTACCTAAATGTGAGTTCCTTGTATGTTAACAATTCTTAACATACATAAAATTCATTTGAAGTTTGTATCACCTCCACTAGAAAATGCTTCATGCTTAGCTTTCAGAAATTATTTTCAACTCTGAAGTTGTTCTTATGCAAGAATCTCAAATTGCTTCAATCTCCTGGAATTAAAATATATATTTGAATAAGTCTTATTTCACATTTTTCCTTATTACAAAGTGTTTGCTGCTGTAGAAATACGCTTCATCTTTTGGAAGTGTATTACCATTGACTAATTATCAGAGTGCACTAATGCAGAATCCATAGAAGTAAGGATTTGGTTTCAGGCTGGTAGCCTGGAGTTATGTTAAAATACAGCACATTTAAGAGAATTTGCTATGTGCCTGACAAATCTAGACATACAACGGGGCCAATCACTAGTCTTTTAGGCTGTGAAAATGTTAATTGCAATATATTGCTGGTTGTGAAAACAATCTTGAATATAACCCTATCGTCACTTTATGTCTACTGAATATGTGAAAACTTAAGTTGCGGTAGGTTGCCTTCTAGTAAAAATTACAGGTGCACAGTAGGTTTTGGCAATGTTCTGTTGTACTTTTTCCGCATGGATGAAATTTTGTTCAAGCCAATTAGTATCAGAAAACAAGAGCTTTTTACTTAAGTCAAGAGTATTTTGCTGGGTGACTTCTGACTCTGGTACATTAAGTTTGCATCCTATTGACTGACAGTTGATTTCACTGTTCAAAAAGATAAAATTCCATAAATTACAGTTTCTTTGCGTTTCCACGCATATTATTAAACACAGAGAGAATCTTGAGAAAGTGTCATTTTTAATACTGACCAATGATAGTGTTTCTAAACAAGTATTTGAAGTTACTCTTAATTTTTCCATTTCTTCATCTTCCTATCTTTGGATTCATACTGATAATGCAGAATATTCTTACAAAGGCAGGGGCAGGAAGTATACCAGATGTTTAAGCTGTGCTTCCAGGAGCAGAAGTTCCCTCTCTGGAAAAAAAAAAAAAAAAAAAAAAAAAAAGAACAAAAGAACAATTTTTAGGTATCTCATTACTTTCTATCTTCCTTTTGACTACGGGAAACATCTATGTTCCTGTAGTTGCCTTGGTGAGAGTGGAAAGCCGGTAGGGTAGGGACAGCTTTCAAAGCAGATCAGTTGCACTACATTCTCAAAACAGAAACAAAAAAAAAAATCCTCTGCTTGCATGTCCAGAATGGATTCTGCCTCTGAAATTAGAGTGCACTCCAGTTCTTTGATCTGCTTTTCGGCATTTCACTCGTTCTCTTCTTTGGAACGCAGAACCATTTTTCCTTCACCATTAGATTGCCTGTTAACAAGCTGCTTTGTTAATTGGCCATGCAATAGTCTTGTCATGTAGGGGTGCTGGTACAGAACAGGTCTCATGCAGGTATTCAAAGCAAACTTCTCTTACAAGTGAAAATGGGCAACTGAATTAAAACTTTAGCTGAAGAAACTGGGGAGTGGTTCTAGAAGAGTCCCAATGTTGGTTGTATGTGAGCAGCTATTTCCATCCCGTTAACTCTTGGATGAGAAAAGCACGATGGAACAGAACCAGGAGGCTGAGCCTACAATGCAAAAGAATAGTTTTTGTGTGACCAGTTTTACTATATACTTTCAACATGAATGCTGATGTTAATTTAGTGAAGACAGCACCCATGGTCTTTCCTTTCTTTTTATATGTGGGAAAATACTTGGTTTTGTTTCCACTTACTTTGGACAGCATATACAACTGAAGTGAATGATGCTAACATGACGAGGTTTCTAACCACCACACACCACCTTCTTCTTGATGGTCTTGAAATACTAGCTTACTCACTAGCCATGCTTGAATTTTGGTCCAAATACTACTCCCAGTTTACAAATGAAACAGTTGAACCATGAACAGGTTAATTAATTTGGTCACAGTCCTATAGAGAGCTTGTGTCAAAGCAAACACAAGGATTCAATCTTACGCTTGACAGGCATGGATTTATGAGAGCTAGATACTTCTGAATCCACATATACTCATTCCCTGCTTCCTCTTTAAGCTAGAAGGGGAAAAATGGATGAACACAAAACAAAGGGCAGTTTTTCTTTTTAGCCTCTATAAGTCTGTTGTCCACTTTTTTCAGAAAAAATTCAGTAGCTTTTCTGTAACACCGAGCAAGGCTCAGTCTTCCCATTTCAGTATAAATGTCTGATGAATGCAGCCTCAGTAGTGCACTGATAAATCGGTGCTGGAGAAAATTTTTCTTGAGACAATATTGCTGAGAAAAGCTGTTTGCCTTCAAGTCCTAAAAGTTACTTTTATTTGGACTATTCCAACTTCTCTTTCTAGAATGTATTAGAGAAAGCCTATGTCCTAAGTCGACAAAGAACACGCTTGGTGTTAAGCATTGCACATTGGTGAGCTACTTGACCAATGTCATCTCAAACTACAGTAAGTTGTTTATGTTTATAGAAATGGATATCTTCAGATTCAGAGGAGGTGAATATCCTTTAGTGTGAGATGCATTCCTTCCATAGCAGATTCACTAGCATCTGTGTAAATCTTGCGACTTCATCGTAACTTATCAACAGCAGCGGGAACGGGCTTTGCTGTCTTCTCTGAAAATGCCTTTCACTGCAAATAACCCAATTTAAACTTCTCTCTAAACCTTCCTCTAGCATATATGCAGCACTATGCTGAAGCATGATGCATTAAATCCCTGGAACATCTTACCACTAGTTTTGTCCTGAATAGCTACAGTGTCTGTGTCTTTTGTATTGGAGGAGCTAAAAAAGCATTGCGTGACTTAACTTTTCTCTATTTCAGCATGACTCTGCTTCAGCATAAAGCTTAGAAGGGTGCTGAATGCAGCGCCTGAAGGGCGTTACTGAGACATCTCAATTAAAAAGCTGACTATACAAGAAAATTCAGGAAGAGTCATCTGAAAGGGAAATCCAAATGTTTGACATTCTCAGAACTGTCTTAAACAGCCAACGAAAAACACCAGATAAAACACTGAAAAGCAGTTGAAAAAACATTGAAAACCAATGAAAAACAATTTGCTGAGGGCTGCTGTCTGGGCTTTTTATTTTCCATGTAGGATCCATGACCTCTCCTTAGGTTAGGTGTTCCAACCTTCTAGTTAAAATAAAACTCCTTTTTGGCTCACCTTTCTCCAAAAGATGATAGAGCCTGCAAGCAATAAACTTACCTGAGTTTAATCACTTCTTTGACTAAGGTGATTGGAACCCATTATTCAAAAATCACAAGAAAATAAGCAGGTCAGCAAAGTATAATGCTGCCAGCTGAGATCTCTTCTGGTTTTTAAATGAATAGTTAAACATTAGGTAGGCCAGACCATGCAAAAAATGTACGTAGAACCCTCAGGCAGGAGGGGAAGACGCGACATCCCGGCCCTACTCAGTCGCATTCCTTCATGGTTGCAGCACGGTCAGCACTGTGCTCTTTGAGGCTCTCATTCAGCTCAACTGTAGAACTCTGGGCTCCTTCTGGGTTAAACCACAGCTGTACAAAGGAGATGTTGATTCGCTGAGGTGGGTTCACTGGAGAGCCACCAGGACGGTAAAGGGGCTGGAGCACTTGCCCTGTGAGAAGAAGCTGAGGGAACTGGTGCTTGTTCAGCTGGGAGAAGAGATGGTTTCATGGGGGCTGAAGAGCAGCCTGCTGGTACCTGTGAGGGGGTTATTAGGAAGACAGATGCAGGCTGTTGACGGCAGTTACATGGTGGTAGGATGAGAAACAGGTAGAAATTTTAAACAAGAGACGTGTACAACTTAACAACTTCAAATAACTTCTGCGGTCTATTGACATTACCTATTCTGCTTTTTGTTTCTCTAAAGTAGATGCTTATTACTTAGAAAATGATTTTTGCAACAGATTTTAAAGATGAAAGCTTTCTTGTATAATTAACCCTTGAATTTGCGTTGGTAAACCGTACAATTATGGTGTTGAAATAATAAGTGCTGTTATCCAAATTTTATTGCATATATATGACTAAAGAAGAAGCATGATCTAGGTGTGATTATCTAAGGAAAAGTCCTACAGAAGATTGAAATCGAACCTAGTAACTGTAATTATCTAAAAGGAAGTCTATTACTGTATGATAAAACTGTCAAAATAATGATTGGGGACTCCTACAAATCATGCAGAAGATCAATAAAGTTAATCCTACGTCATAGCTTGAGAATTTAGAAATTGTATTTTGACCTTAATTCACGATGGAGCCATTCAAAACATATTTAATAAATGGGTTATAGTACTTCTTCTTAATTAAAAATTAAAACTATTCCTCAATAGTTTTCCCCAGTGAAATAGGGAATATATTTCCAGTCCACATGATGTGCATGTTATTTTACTGATTGCTTACTCTTTTTAAGTAATTATTAGTTGACTTTGATCTATTATTCATGTACACTAAATTTGTGATGATCTCTCTCCCAAAAATTTCTTTGTGGCTCAATAACCCTGTTTGGAGTGGCTAAAAAAAATTCTATTCCTTTTTTCCTTGCGATTTACTTTATTCTCCATTCTGTTGTCCTGCTATGTCTGAATGTCTTCAGTAGTGTGGTAAGCTGTATGACTGCATATCTGTCACATGTTGTTTGTTCTCTTCTTTTCTCCCAAGGAGAAGCAGCGTATGCAGTGAAGTGTTTGGTTTGGTGGGTTTAGCTTTGTTCTGTTTTGTTTTAGTATACGTATGTATATTCAGAAGAATCTCCATTTCTTCCTTCCTTCACTCCCCAATACGTATAAATTGCACTCTTACAGCACGAGTTCTGTTGGCGCAGACAAGTGCAACCTTATGCTGCTTGGCTAAAATACCATTCTTCTTCTGCAGTCTTCCCATGAAGATTGGTCAGAAGAATACTGGGAGAATGTAGACGAATTTGTTCTTTCCAAATCACTGTTCCCTATGTAATGTATGTGTCTAACTTTTTTCACTCGAATTTTTAAACTTGAAACTTTTTTAAAAATTGGATGAGATGTGCTTTTAATTTGGCACCTGGTCCTCAGATAGGTGCCAGAATAGATCTTTGGTAAAATGGTAGTTTTTACCATCATGCAGTTACCGCATTACTCGTCTAATTAATTTCTTTTTGGCTGAATCACATTATGTATTAATGTGATAATTGTCATACCAGATCAATTAGTGACCTTTTCTTAATCATAGGATTGCTTAATTTAGATAACAGTTGCTGCAGCTATGAATGCAGCCCTAGTTGTGATAGGTTTCACAAAACTTCACTGAGAATATATTTCTTGTGACTCTGCCCCTCACGGTTACAATCTAGATGAAATGTTGCTTCTGTCCATCGTACCGCAAGATGGGAAAACAATAAAGGTGCTGTAAGACGCGTCGACCTTCAGAAAGTGACAAAACTAGCTATACGTTGTTCCATAGGCTAGGATCCTGTGCTTTACAGTAGGTAGTACTGGGCATTTTGGCAAGCGGTGTTTTTATGTGGTGGGAGGAGGGAGACAACAGTTCTCTACAGTAGACACTTAAAGATAACCTTTACCCATATATCTTTTGTCTCCCAAAGAATTTCTTAAAGCAAGTCCCGGCTTTTGTCTATATCACTTCCAAAATGCTGATTCTTTTTTAAGAATTGCTACTCTCTCAGTTTGCTTGGTTTTCTTTTTATTTTGAATACTCACAACTCTATGCAGCATTTTTTAAATCCTGTGATGTCTTTTTCCCTGATGTTTTGTAGCTATGCGTTTCATAAACATGTACCTTTGCATAGAAAAAAGGTCTAAGTGCTTTCTTCAGAGTTACTCGAATGTCCATGGGTGTTCTGACATTCAACAGAAATGGTAAGCAGGCACCTTCTTTTGCGGTGTCTGGGGGGGTTTGTGTGTCTTCTAAAAGTGTTTCATGTGCTCAAGCTTTACAACTTCTTTCACGCCACCACTGACTCTTTTCTGTCTTTGAACCCCTGGTTCAAATGTCCACTGGACGTTTTTGAGGTAGGATGAGAGAAATGAATGTAATGGTTCCAGGTGAGTCTAAGCAGGAGGTATCAGTTATGAGGACCTTGGTGATATTTCAGGTCCGTTTCTTCTTGTTCATCAGTCGTTAGGGAATGCACAAACTCGTTTCAGCGAATTTAGAGACTAATAAAATGTACAAGTAACAGACCTGTTTCTTCTACTGTGCATTATTAGACACTATGATTTGGGAAATTTTTCTGTCTTTGACTCTACTTTAGTGTCTCTGAAGGCATAATCTTCAAATGCTAATAAGACCCAAATTCCATATTTTTTCAGCAGCGGAATCCCATAATTCAGATTACCTTTAGATTGGGAATTGCAGTGTAAAGTATCCTTTTTTTCTTTAGGAGGTGCAACTTATTTAGGAGGTTCCTTATTGTTGTTTTCTTTAGGAAAGCTAGGAACAACTGAAAGTTCCAGTAATAGAAACAGTTTTTTAAAAATAATTTTGAATTAATATTTTGAATCCTTAGTAATACAAGTACTCCTAAACTTATCTTCTGGACTGTATACTTTCTTGCCTGTCCCAAGTTCCCAAATCAGAATGCCATCTACTTTCTTGAAGAACTTTCTTCTTTCTCCCTGCTTCAGGGCTGATTCTCTTTTTTCTCAGTGCTTTCCCTAGCTGAACTAGGACATTACAGAACTGTTTACTTACATTCAGTATCAAGAATTGCTTGATACACAGTTAATTTTATGTTTCTTTTCAGATTGGTGAAACAATTCAGTAGACAGAATATAGAGGCACGCATTTCACTTAAAAAATTATTTTTCTCAATCTGCTATTGAAGCATGTATTCATTTAGCCTGAATCTTACGCTCTGAGATTTCTTTGCCTTTCTTTCGGTAAACTAAATGAGGGCCCAGCCCTGAAAAGACATATGCAAGGCCATCGAGTGCTTGATGTGAAACTTGCAGCTACGTGGAGCTACAGCTTTTCAGTAGGTGCCAGTTTACTCCGATTCAACTGCAGTTTCATAACCTGAGTTTGACATATTTGAATCCTCTATAACCTTATCACTTATGTTTGTTAGGTCTTTACAAAACATTTTAAACAACCTAATTTATTATGTGTCAACTTCTGTCATGCCACTGTTAACTTTTGCTGTGAGAAAATGGACATGTATTTCTGCTTGTTCTGAGTCTAATCCTTGACGGGGCTTTGGAATTTATCTTGGGGTTTTTTTGTGTGTGTGTGAGAGACTAGTTAGTTTCCTTAGCTGGTATGAATAAACTTTAATAACCTTTTTTTTTTTTAAACAATCTATTTTCCTTTAATTTTCTTTCTTATGGCATGTCCAAAAATTGCAAGAGATTAGTAATGTTCAACTTTCCCTTATGCAGTGGTATTGGTCATTCCTTAGTGTATCACAGTCACTTAAGTGCTTGTCAGAGTGATCATTAAAAACATAATGTAGTGGATATAGACTTTATTGTATAATTCCCTAATCACTGCTAACTTATCTAAGCATATAATTGGCACTAATATTTACCCCCTTCCAAGTTTTCTCTCCTATTTGCTGGTGTATAACTTCTCAAAGTGAGTGGATAACATAAATGAAAGATTAAATTCTTGCCTGAAGAAGCTTATTTTCCTATTAACAAAAAATCATTCACCTTAGTGAAAATCATGTCCAGGATGTTTAATGATATCTGCCAATAGTGATGTGTGGATGCAAAAGATTCGCTATTTGCTTTTCATTTTTAGTGCCTTTTTTTGTTATGTTTGAACAACGTGTTAGTTTATAAACTGTGGTAGAACATTTTAATTGTCTTTATAAATCTATGAATTTTTTAGCAAGTGGCTTTGCTGCAAACTGAGCTCTCCACTTCCTCATCCAGCGAGCGGGATGATGGCGCTGACTGACCGGTTGGTATGTAGCAGGTATCCTGTGAGCTTTAGGCTGCTGGTAGAATTTTGGTGTGTGATAGAAAGGAAAGTTTTGTTCATTAAGAATAATAAAAGGAGACTGGTTACTGTGAAGTTACCTATCTGTTTTCTCATTCCTGGCCCAGTATTGGCTGGAAGGTATAACTTTTTAAACCTGGGAGAATATCCCTGTGCAACCGCTTGAAGATAGCAGCTCATGTGTAACAAATAGGATCAAAGGAATTTTGGAATCGGAACAAAATATTATTTCAAAATTGTTTGCACATCATATTTAGAGTAGCAGCTTTTGGAAACCCAAAAGATAAAATGTAAAAAGTCAAGATTTTTTTTATACCCAATTTAAAAGACCCAAGAAATTTTATAAAAGATAGAAATATTATATGTATTTCTGCCTATGGATAACATTGGTTTCATTCCATTTATTCCATTTTCTCTAACTTTTTCAGTTTTTTCTTCATACCTTACCCAACTAACAGGCACTCTAATGCTACTTCTAGCTTTAATGGACTTTCCAAAAAAAT
This sequence comes from Vanellus vanellus, assembly GCF_965231255.1. Taxonomy (NCBI): domain Eukaryota; kingdom Metazoa; phylum Chordata; class Aves; order Charadriiformes; family Charadriidae; genus Vanellus; species Vanellus vanellus. The sequence goes on along the minus strand of NC_138911.1, from coordinate 37,787,464 downwards.
TATTTGCTGTAAAACATAATGCAGTTAATTAGGAAAACTGACATCACCAACAATAAGAAAAGAAGCAGTATTAGTTTGTACAGATGGAAAAATAAACAACTAGTAAGCGGAACGTGAAACTGATAGTCATTAAACATGAATTTGATTTGACCAG
>NC_138911.1:37652310-37782310 GCF_965231255.1 Vanellus vanellus | reverse complement strand
CTTCTGATTTCTTTTGTGTTTTAGATTTGAAATTAGCACAGAAAGCCTTTTGCCAGCTTTTAATACAGTCAAATAAATGCGTCAACTCCAAATAAGTAAATAAATACATTTGAAAACTACTAAACAGGAATCATCAAGTCAATAAAGCGCTTAAGATAGTTAAAAGGAAACATTGTTTTTAAAGGCTGTTTTGAACTTTTACATATCTTCTTCTTTAAGTTCTTATAGGATACGAAGGTTCTTTTGAGTTACATTTTCTTTACACTAAACAGTTTCCTTAGGAGCATGATGCTTCTGAAGCAGAAACTGTCCAGTGAAACTGAATAAGTGTACAAGGGCCTGTTTTCACCCTGTGCTAATAAAACACTTTGGTGTTTTAGAGTTAGTCATATCAGTATGGGTAAGTAGCTACAAATTTATAGGTTGGTAGTTGCTGGTTGGATAATTTTCAAAATTATCATCAAATTCAATTTCAAAACATCATCAATGTTTTCCTTATAAAAGTATGTCTGTCTCCCTGCCAAGTGGATAACTGAGCTAACGGGTTTTTTGTATGTTTTTATTCTTCATTTCTCTAGCCTCCAAAACTCTTATAAATAGTATGCTACGGGACCCTTCTCAGATTCCAGATGGAGTTCTAGCAAATCAAGTCTATCAGGTATTAATCACAGTTGTCTTTTTTTTTTTCTTCTTTTTTTTTTTTTTTTTCCTTTGGCAATGCTGTTGTCTGCCTAGCAGAGTAAAAGATTTTAAACCTCATTTAATTACTGGCATAGTAAACTATCAGTGAGGTCAGGGTGCACCGTAAATGGCAATGTGATATTTGTGAGAGGAGCATTTCACTTTTTAATAGCTTGCTTTTATAGTGAATAAAAGCATGCAGGTTTTGTTTTCTGTGATTAAATCTGAACAGCATCTGATAGCCTTTTTGAAGAAAAGTAATTACTGTTTTTAAGATACTGTTTAACTATAATGGTTTTGTAGTTGCCCATCACTATACTACTACTCTTATTTGTCTGCAGTGTACTGTGAATGACTGTTGTTATGGACCACTGGTGGACTGCATCAAACAGTATCCTTTCCCATAAAATTTTAGGTGCACAATTGACGAGCTTAGACTGTGTGGAAGAGATGTGTCTAGCTTTAACCTGACATAAAGTTCTGCTTCACAAAACACGTTTCATACTCCTCTGTTTTACATTCAATCAGCTAGAGGGTCACTGCAGAGCTTTCTCTTACACTGTTTAACAAAAATCAGATGGACCACGGGAAGTTGTCAGTTTGGTGGCTACACGTTCGTATGTCTGATTGAATGTCTTTGGTTTTGATTAGTTGAAATGCATGTCTGGTTTTCTATTAAGACTAGTTGACCATGCTTTGAGCGGTGGAGTTGGACTAGATGATCTCAAGAGACACCTTCCAATCTCAACTATTCTGTGATTAAACTAGTAAGTTGCATAGATAGTGGTCAACATTATGCCATTGCTTTGTTATAAATGTGATTTTTAATTGGAATGTTTTCAAGTGCAATTCAGGTGTGATTGACTGGTTAGTATTTTTAAACTCTTATCTTAGTGCAGTTCTTTTACTTGCTCTTCTTAAAGGGAATGGAATGCAGAAAAAAACCCTGTGTAGCTTGAATTTTAGGGGATTTTTTTTTTTTTTGGTAGTGTTGAAATGGTTAATTAGAGATACTCAGTATCCAGTGAGAATACTGGCAGAACTCCACACAGCACAGAGTATTCCAGACTAAGATTATAATTTTTTAGGAATGATCCCTGTGACCCCAAATCTGTTTTAATAAAATCCTGAATGAGTAGCTCTTCTGTTTCAATCTGCTATTAAAGGAACAATCTCAAAGTCATGGTCTGCTATCACTGAGCAGGCTAGCAAGGCAATTCCCTCCCAAGTCCTAGAGAAACCTTGCATAAATCTGTGAGTGCAGTTTGGGGGAAGATCTTGGTTTCGCTGTACAGTTGCAGGATAGGAAAGCTACAGTGATGTTTAGTTATGCATGAAAAACAACACTTCTTGTAGTTTTGATACATGTGGTGGTCACCCCTTGAAAATGCTTCTTTCCACTAGAAATACCTGCCTGGTGTCTACTACAGACTCAGTCCTGCTGCCATTAACTTTAACAGCAGCAGGGAGAGCTTTTATTGTATTTGTATTTTGAGGTTGTAATCATAATTCTAAGTATTCATTGAGACTCTCTTCAACATTAAACACAGCTCTCTGAAAGTGGCTTAATCCGATAAGTTACACTTTTGAAAGGGTTGTTGATCACTAATTTTTGTATCCAGAATTTTAAGATTAATGTTTTGTTGACCAACAATCTGGCTATAGTCTTTTGAAAGTGTTGTGTTTAAAAGTAATAATAACACATATGTAGAATTATGAACAGTTTTTAAGAATAACTTGCCTGCCGTTTAAAAAGGTCTTTTCTATCCTGCTCAGATTCTGACTCAAGTGAAGTTATTGAATACGCAGTGGCATCAATAAGAATAATGAGGAGTTTTTCAATTCCATTTCGGTGCAGAAAAGTTTAATACTAAGCTGTGCGAGTGCATTATCTGCAAGTATGTTGCTGAATTAGATGTTAATTTTGAGGTGCATAAAATAGTTAAAAATCAATTTAAACTTAAGGTTTTAAAAGCATAATGTCTTTTGAAGGATTGCATATTGATTTTAAATATAACTATCTAATTGTATATGCATGGACTAAAGTATGAAGTCAACCTCTTTGTAAATGCCAAGAGGCTATTTTTCAGTAATAGTTCAGATGCTTACGGGAAACTAGGCTGCTAGATTGCATGAGTAGAAAATGGCTTGTGAGGTTATTTACAAGTTTTGCCCCATGGTCATTGCCATACATCAATAACAGGTATTATTATAGACTAAGTCTAAGTGTTTCTGCTTATGGTGCATTATAAATTCTGTTCGCAGTATTTTTCTTACATTTTTGCTGTTCTTCATTTGCCCCTTTTATTCTGTAACTGCTAGTAGAGTTTAACATAATATATAGTTTCAATTGATAAAAACTGTATATATATATGAAAAGATTCTATACGATTAGGTTTTTTGCTGTTCAGCATAAATTAAGTAATTAACTCTAATGGTAAAGTGATCTGTAGTTTAACTATTCAGATGTTATTCTAAACAGAATTAGGAACTTAACTGGTTTTAATGTAAGATCCTTTCTCATGATGTTCCATAAGATTATTCTTAAAAGCTTCCAGAATAGAACTTTGACCTCCAGGAGGATACGTTAAAAATATTTGATGTGGTGACTTTTTTACATATTGCTAAGAATAGCACAATGGATCAACAGGCAGGCAGTGAAGTGAAAAAGACTTCACTATAAAATATTACTTTCTGACATAAGTTCATGATTCCGAAAAATCAATTAAAAGGATGTTTTGTTACAGTAAGATGTTTCAGATGAATGTAGTGCCTATCCCTTTCAGAATATAAAGAAAAAAACAGTTTATTTCATTCTTCGCTGAATTAGAGTGAGCAACTGAAAAAGTATTTAATGACATGTCTTGGCTAACACTTTCTTTTAAATTCGGAGGGGAAATAAAGCAAAAATGGAAGTATTACCCTTCTTTATACTGAATAAATATGAACTAATGGGTCTTAACTTTGTAAAATGTGTGTTGATGATACAGTAGTCTGATTTTCACAAAGTGCTAAACGCCTCTGAAAATCCCTGTAAGGAATTTCAAAACTTAGAGTTCAAATCACTGATCACTTCTGAAATGCTCAAGTGAAGACCAATAAATTTTATCAAGAATTACTTTACCTGTGATGTTTCTCTGAATTCGGTTCTTTTCCAAAGTAATCTTCCATTTCTTAACCTAAAGCTATCAGCGCTATTGGGCATGAGCATGAAGTCTTGCTGCGAGAAATGCTTTTGGAAAAAAATCTCTCTTTCATAGGTAAGAATCTGTAGTAGAGACCAGCCAGTGAATCTTTAACTTCAAAGATTTCAGTGACTGTTTACTTAAGAAAAAAATAAGCCTCAACGCTCTTTGTATTAGGTAGTAAAGGAAGAGTAAAAAATGATTGATGCTGTACATGTTATCTTTTATTGATTTAGAACTGAGCAGGAACTCAGTTACCTAATACCCTATATATACAGCACATGCACAGTCTTGCAATTAATATTTTATAGAATAAGTAGCTGAAAAAAATGCTTTAATATCTGCTGCAGTATTACTTTTGGTGTCATGAGATATTAGCCATAATCTAGGCCTTATGAGACTTAGGAGGAAGCATAAGAAATATTAGCTTCAAAATGCTTTATGTATTAAAGAACTGCTAGAGGATTCACTCATTTAGCTTTCTGTGCAGTTTCTGCTGAATTTTTGCCCCCTGTCTCCCAACCAATGCAAGCGTTCTTTTCACAATCCTTATATTTAAAGTTATTTTAAGGATTAATTAGTTAGGAAGTTATTGTCTTTTTTTTTTTTTTTAGCCTGTATTACATTTCTCGTATATGAGTGCCATTAAAACAATGATTAGTGTTTAAAGCATCATTTCTCTTATTGTGATAATAAACTTAACAATGACTTCTTAAATCTTGGATTCCTTATGTGATAAGACGGTAATGATCTGCTGTCTTTTGTTAATGGTTCGATGTTGTACTAAATGTGTGTGATCAGGGAATTTTGCTTGTTTTTCCAGAAACTATGCTCACTCCTAAAGATATATTCAGGTTAAAATTTTTGAAACCTTAAACAAATTTAAGAAATTTGAAAGAGTATTAAGGTTTTTAAAAGGTTTGTCCATATAACGAAGGAACAGAGTTAGCATGCTCTTTTATTTTGGAGAAAAAATAAAAAAAACCACCCAGGAATAACTATTGCATACAAACTTGCAAATGATACCATGAAAATGCGAGTAGGTAGTTTTTCCTACTTGGCTATAAGAGCAAAGATACAGGTAATAGGCTTAAGCTGTAATTGCAGAGATGATGTTGTGTTAAAATACTAAACAATTCTGGGAACAATAAGTATAAAACAAGCTGCCAGGGAAGGTTGTGGAATCACCTTCGATGAAAAATTCAAGGCTAGACTTGACAGTCATCCATCAAAGCTGGTAATGAAATCAATCCTGTCACGATACAAGGCAATGGACTAGATGGCTCACTAATGGATCCTCAACCCAACGATTATCATTTTATTTGGCTTGTGCAAGCTTGTACAGTACACAAATCAGATTTAAATTGTAATGTTTCATGACCTTGGATAAGCATCAATTTTTTCTTTAGAAATAAGCTCTAAGGAATCTGTGCTGTCAAATCAAAATATCTAGAATGGGTTAACTCATTAGAATATAAAGATACAAATGAGATAGCTTAATTTATTGTTTACGTTTTATGTATACTGAAGTGTTGTTTACTCACAATTTAAGATATGTTAAGTGGTTGTATTTATTATTTCTGTGCATTGCACATGTCTCTAAGGTTCTAGGTGTGATTTTTTTGTTGTTGTTATTAAAAAAAAAAAAAACTTTTCTTAAGTATCTGCAAGAAGAACCCTACTGAACCCCCCCCCCCCCCCCCCAACAAAATCTTTCCTTCCTGAAAAATTAGTTCCAAAACTGCTTGAAGAATACCTCAGGAAAACAGCAGAGATGACAGCATTTTCTATAGGCCAACAAACAAATTCAGGCTTTGTTAGGCTATGAAGAAGACTGCATTCCAGTTTTAAAGATGGTCTAAGACTTAGATTGTTGTACTCACAATCCCATTACTTTTTAACATGTGTTAAAAGCCAGAATTCTTGCAGTTTCCATGTTAGTGTGCTATTCCAGTATACTATTCTTCAAGAATAGTAAGGTTTTTTTGTATCAGCTGTGTTCACCTGGGCAACAGGGAGTCGTTACAGGAGAAGAAAGCACAGTTAAAGGACAAAGTGAATGTAAATTGCCCCAGTATAGTACTGGAGCATGAAACAGCTTTTCAGGTCTGGGACGTAATTTGTGTGTTCTAGAGCAGTTAGCTTTCAAAGCCTACAGATCAGGTTCACGCAGAAATTGATTGGAAATCTATACAAACTGATGGTGTTTGCATTTTATTCATCCACTGTTCATGAGAAGCACATCATATACCACATCTTCTCTTCAGCAAAAACACAGCTCTCAAATCTTTATCGCTTTGCCTGGAGATTAAAGTGATCAATGGAAGCATTCTCTCAAAACAGGCTAACAGCTTCACTTGCCATACTGGGACATGCTGGGAAATTCTAGGTTCTATATCGGATTTTTATTTTTTTGTATCTTTGCCATGAATATATTAGGAAATCTTTGAGCTATAATGGAAAGGTACTGACTTTCGTCTGGAATCTTACCCTCCTTCGGTTCCCACCGTGATGTCCCTCAGTAGCAGTCTGGGTATAAATCATGAAATCTTATCGGCGTTTTCTGCTGTAATCTTAAATTTGCGGTTGCTGTTGCTGTTCATTCATGCACCAACAGAAGAATGTTTGGTTTCTTTGTTATATCCAGAGGCTAGTATAAGAACAATGATGTGTTAAATGGTTATGATTGAGTGTGAAGTTATGGTAAAGATGAAGCTGCGGTTTTGTTGGAAATATAAATTAATGGGGAATCTATAGACAAACTGCTTCTCAGTTTCAATGTAATTTTCAAATCTGAGTATCCGTAGATGTAACTGTCAAAGCTGCCATGGGCTAGCTTTCAAGCAGTTGTTAGATTATTCTCTTAATCCATGCAAGAGTAAAAGGTCTTTTAAGGTGCAGAATGCTACCTCTGCAGCTTCTGTACCAATCTGAAACATACCTGATCCAAAAAGCAAGAATTTATTTTCTTTTGGTGGGGTTTTGGTATTAAAAAAAAAAAAAAAAAAAAAAAAAAAGCTTGTGGTGATTGTGGGGAGTTTCTGTAATATTTTTTTTTTTTCCCTGAAGTTATAAAGCTTCAAAATACTTGAAGAAATGGTGATGTGTAATTATGTTCCTGCACATGATAGACAACTCACATCAATAATAAGCATGGTTTTTAACATATTTTCCAATGTTTATCACAATACAAAATGTTAGGAGAAACCAAGTGAAAACATTCAGGAATGGGTTTAAAAGAAAAAAGGTGTTCTTTTTCAAGCCATGCATTAGTATCAAATGATTTTAAAAGCAATCAGGCATCCTCGAAAAAAGAGTCTGCTGAAGGATATTAAAAGTAATGTTGATGCAAACTCCAATTCAGTGACTTGCCAAGCTGACCTATCAGGAAATGTTTTTACATCTGTCCTGGTTTTCATTGGGGTTTTTTAAGGTACATTTCCCTGAATTTGCGATACTAGCATTTGTTAGATGGGAAAGAAAAGACTGAACTTTCTATTGCTATATTTGTGTTCTTAAATAATGAAAATTTCAGCTAGGACATCCTGTTGTCTTTTCTAGACTGTGTTAAACAATTATGAGCAGGTTACATTTAAATAGAGTTGGATAAAACTGGATTGTTTTTTAATTTTTATCAAGATTAGAAGACTATATAGAACATTAATTTGGTTTTATATTATGGCATAAAACTCTATTCATAGGTTCTGTTAAATTAGAACCTTGTCAATCTTAACATCTTTTACCATATACCTGGTAGTCTGAGTTGGAAAAAATAGCCAACAATCAAGTCTGTCTCCAAATCCTGGAAAAGTTTAGTAGCTGATTGGGTGATGTGGTGGAAGCGTTGCACTTCAAAAACTTGTATTTATAATATAGTGTGCTTACACTGAAGAAACACACTCAAATTTCAAAAGAAATACTACAGCTATCAAAAAGAATGAACAGCTATTGCAGTTTACGCTTAAGGGAATGTACAACTTTCGAAAATTACTCCTGTCTCACTTTCAGTATGAGTTCACTATCCAAGAGAAATACTTCAGGCTTATATTCTTCAACGAGAAAAAGGAGGGAAGTTTGCTTTAGGCACTTTTAAAATATTTTGATTTCTAAGAGTGCATGATTTTCTTGTCATTAAAATGTTACTTGGACTCAAACTGATGACCTTTCAGGGTATGCACAAAGTATTCTAAAACTGAGTTCTGAACATTGGCTGTGAAACTACTGTCCTAACCTGATAAATGGATTGGAAATAAGCTACCCAACAGTGAGAATGGACCATTAATTTTAATCAAAGGTGATGTAGAAAGGCGAATGGGATGCATGACAATGTCAACAGCCCAGTAGGTGTTAAGGGGCTACACAGCCTTACTTGTTACTAGGTAGTGCCATTAGTTGAGCTTGGGTGAAGACAGAAAGCCATGCCTGGAATTGAATGACCAGGTCACTCCAAATTCTAATGGAGAAATGGTGTTTCAGAAATACCAATGTAATGGTATCGGAAATCAAGGACAATAGTTTAGAAAATATTAAGGGCTTGCATGGGCTTGCCTTTTCTTTTTTTTCTTTTCCTTTTAAAGGAATCGTCTTTTGTCCTTTGTGGTTTTATCATGCTCACTCATTATTGTTTCTTGAAATATTCAGCTCTAACATTTGCCAGCCATAGAGTTGTATAGTTCATGTTAACAGAATTTCTAAATCTTTGTATGTTCTGAAATTGGATAAATTCTATTGAATGGAGGATGCAAGAGAAACTAAATTTGTGGCTTCTCTCTCCTTTAATAAATTTCTGGAAAGAAAGGATTTTCTTGTTCTTTTTTTAAAGACTTTATGCTGACATTAAAATAAAACCAAAAGGCGGCTACAGTATATCCACATTTGTGGTGTTGGTAGGATTAATCTTAACAGCTTCCTAATGTGAGGAGACTCTTCTTTCAATCAGTGAATATACCTCTTTATTTTGAATATTTGGGGGTTATAAAATACTGTATGACAGCTTGAATTAATGATGTTTATAATGAAGACATAAAAATGCAAGGATGACAAAGAAGCATTTTTATATCCATGCTTCAGGTTTTCTACAAAGGTTCATTTAATCTGACACAGCATTGCATGCATAAGAAAGATATGTATGACTGCATTAGTAATTCTTGCACTCTTATTTAAAATAAAATTAATTATACTGCTGTCTACTTAATCGAATAGTTTTATAAACAATAGTTCTCATTCTCTGTGTATAGCTGAAGATCAGCTTCGTGCAAAGGGTTATGACAAAACACCAGACTTTATTTTAGAAGTGCCAGTAGGTAAGTCTTTTAAAAGAATTTTTATTGGTTTATTTTGTGTAGAAATGTTCATGCTAAAATATTATGGCTACTTAAATGAAGTATATTATAGGATACTACAAATCAGTCTCTTTTTTCAGTAGTTACCCAATAATTTTAAGAACTTCTAGTTTGGCTCTGAGAGGTTTGATCATACATAGTATTACCCAGTGTTTCCTCTTTGGTTTTTGCATGTTTTTGTCTCATTATCACAAAAAGAAAAACAAGCAACAATAAGAACCACCCTACTCCCTCTAACCTGATCTGCCCACTGTCTTTATGAACTGAACTCTGAAATAATTGTCTTAAACTTCTAGACCCAATCAGTCCAAAGCGGTCTTAAGAGTAATACCATTACACCTATAAGTCATTGCATTAAGGTTTGTCATTGTGCAGTAACTCTTTTGCCATCACTTTGCCTCCAAATACAACTCTGCAGTTCTCTGTTGTTTTTTAAAAGCCTGCATAGCAAGACGCAAGAAGGAATAAAAGTAGGTATAAAGGTCGTGTCAAAGTTCATCTACAGTTTCTGGTCTTGAGGCCATGTAAGGAGGTAATCAGATGACCTAGTGCCTGGACCATGGAAGAAAAAACATCCATGTTGTCCAAGTGTAAAGGATTATTAATCATTTTTTGTAAATTGACCTTCACGCTAAAAGACTTCTGCTTCACCTCCATAGAACACAGCACCTATCTGTGCAGATGCCTAACATTGTGTCTGTCAGAGCAAATAAGAAAGCTGAAAGCACTGTATAAAAGTCATATATATGACTACTTTTTTGTTCTTCTTATTGGCAGCGGTTGGAATTATTACTGAGATAACTGACTTGTACACTGGTATAAGGAACTGAGTGTGTACTGTAAAATGTCTCACTACTCAGAAGTTCTTGAGATACTGTCTTTCAGCACAATAATCTGTTATCCAATAGATAAACAACTGTGTATATGAGAGTCTTCTGAACAGGTTTTAAAGACTTTCCTTAGCTCAATGATGTTTGTATTCCTAATTACATTTCCTAAAAAGAAAAATGGTAGTGATGTTAATAAGAGGTTATATGTAGAAAATAAAAATGACGTTGTAGCTGAACCACACCATATTTGAAACAGTGAGATTTGGCATCCTGATGATCTGCAATTCACTCTTGTCAAGCCACACTTGGAGAGTTTTCAGTTAATTTCTGTTCCTTCACTTCCATACCTCTTATTTGTGGAGGGTCTCAGGAAGCTACCAAGGACTTGAGGGGGTGAGGGAATGGTTGTTTTTTATCAAGTTTAACGTTAGCAGGGTAGATTGTGAAATTACAGAATCACTGATTAGCTGAGGCTGGAAGGGACCTCTGGTAGTCATCTGATCATCAGGGTCACCCATAGAAAATAAGAAAAGCAACTAGATGGATCTAATTTTTTTAATGCTTGAGAAGGGAAACTGGGAAACAGCCAAAAGAATTTCTGGGTTTGTAATATTAGGGTTAAAAATAACCATTAATTTGTTTGCATGGATTTGTCTCTAAAAATCTGAATGGTGATAATACGTTACTTCATGTTACTTCAGTCACTTGAGATTGGCAGGAAACAATTTTCTACCCGCTGTCTGACCTGCACTAAGGTATTCTCTTCTTCATGACTCAGTACGTAGCTAGGAAAGGCGAATGTTTCTTAGAAATTGCTTCTCAACTGACTACACAGTTTGTGCCTCAGCTAGTTTATCTCCTGGGGTCTAAAGGTGTTGGGGGTAGGGGGAGGATGCAGTAGTATAGGCCTACACAAATTAACTTGGTTACTTATAGCAGGGTACTGGTGGCATATAGAGCTTAGTGTGGTGATTTCATTAGTTATTTACCCAGATTTCCCAAGTAATTTTAACAGTCTGTGATCAATCATGTGCTGCCATAGCCTCTTCTAACCTTTCTGTATTGCGTTTCTGGGTTTGCATGCTGTTTAAGTACCTCATTCCAGGTCGGACTTAGGCTAAGATATACCCCATATTACTTTTTGGGGAGGAAGAATGATCTTTTAGAGTGGTTCTCGTGATTTTTCCTGCAAATTTAGGTTGTCAAGTCCAGAGAGGACTTTCCTGTAACCAAAAAAGATGATTTTATTAATACTAGAAATTCACCCCTGAAGAAATGAGGAAAGACGTGAACCAGAGCAAGTCCCACAGCATTGAAAGAAACAGAAATTCAAAATCACATTTTCTCATATAAGCCTTCTCATTCCTAACATCTTTCTGGTAAAGCATTATTGGTTTTGCAAAAGCAAAGAAACAGATATAGATCTATGATAAACTTTCTTGCCATTCTCACGCTTTCTACTCTGGATTGGCGAGAGGTTTCTGGATTTAGCAGCTTAGCTAACTGTTCTTGTTATTCACCAGAAGTTTTCAATTCCTTACTTGACAACTCCTTTCCAGCAAAGTAAGGGTGAAAGTAGGATGTAATTGCCCCTTAGTCTAGTCTCTTTTTCTTTACGTTCTGTTTGTGTTAGAATAAATGGAAATATCTAGAACAGAGTGTAATTAAACTGAATTTGATATAATTATCCATTAAAATATTTTCTGGTACTTTTTTAAAAAAGTCTTATGTGCATATTTGAAAGATACTTTTACAAATATGTAATTCTGTTGCAAGCATGAATTATGTGGTAGACTGGGGGGTAAATGGGATATTCCCAAACACTTGCAGGCTGTTGGATTTGATTTTCAGAGTTCACTTTATTTTCTGCTGTCACCCTAGCTGTTGAAGGACACATAATTCACTGGATTGAAAGCAAAGCCTCATTTGGTGATGAAAGTAGCCACCAAGCCTATTTGCAGGACCAGTTTTGGAGCTACTGGAACAGGTACGTTGCTGTTATCTTTCCTTATAGATAAATCAGACCGCATTTTCAAAAGAAGTTACTGGAAAAAACACCGATAACTTTTGTATTAAGCCATGTGAACAAAATACATGTTACTAATCTGGCATTTTGAATGTCATTAATTAGAATGTCAAGTTGGAATACTGAAATATTTGTGAAAAATTCACGTCAATTGCTAACATGCAGCAGATGTATATGGTGATTTTACAATGATGCTAGATGACAGAATAAGTTACTTTGGTACAGAAGTTATTAACAGAAGTTACAGACAATTTTTTCAGTACCTGACTTTGAAGGAAGATTTTGCTGCAACATTTTGTAACACCTGCAAGGTGCCAAATTTGTTATAAAATCTTCACAAACCAAGTGGGCTTTGTGTGTAAAGAACTTTACTGCTCCTTGTCATTGTATCTAGGACAATATTGTTTCACTGTTGGTTTTTTAATGAAGTATTTTTTAATGTTATTTATGTTTTAAACAGTAACAACAATTATCTTCAAGCTAAAAAATGTAGTGTTTGCAGGAACACGAGGAGAGAAATGAGTTATGCCAGACAGAATTTTTTAACGTGTTGATGGTATTGGTATAAAGATCTTTTCTTTTAAAGATGTTTAAAATAGTTCTGCTTTATTCTTACACAGGTCGTTATTGTGTATATTTATATAGCTTTCCGTGGTACTAGAAGCGTCCTCACTGGAGGATTTTTCTTTCAAAAAAAGCCCTAAAGGAGGTGCTTTATCTTCAATTCCATTTTTTATGTGGTGGAAACCTAAGCAAGGCAAGGTCGTGAGTAAGTGAGATAAATGAAAGTTTTAATTAAGGTTTTTTAAAAGCATAAATTTAGAAGTCTTTAGTGTTCACAAGAGAGCATCAATGAAATCTGAGGCATAGTGGGGAAGATGGCACAAAGGTGTGAACGTGCAACAAAGACAACGTGTGCCAACATCAGAGGCTAGTCTGGTGACTGTTAGTATTTCAGATAAATATGGGCAATGCCAGGGTAAAAATAGCTAGCCTTAGCTTGGGAAATACGTTAAAGGCAGATTCTGTGGGAGGCAGCAGAGAAAGGGAGACCAAAGCTTGAGAATAACATCGTCAGAGTTTGGAATTATGCTCTGCAGCAACATTCTTGATAGCCATGAGAAGGACCTGCTCTTATTTGACAATCCCAGAAAGCAGGGACTTGGAAAAATTGAATCAAGATAATGGGAACCTCAGGAAGACTGTCAGTTGTTGGATGAAGATACTATACTACAGGAAATTTGTGGAAAAGAATTTGTGAAACTTATAACCAGACTTATAACAAGACTTAGAAAGAAGTTTGAGTTTATACAATATGTAGGCAAATGGTGAGAATGGCAGGAAAGATACGGATGCAAATGATGCTGAACATCCACATCAGTGTAAATAAGAGGAGATGGAGCAGCTCAGGCTGCGAGGAGGCCATTAGATGTACTGACTGAAATCTTTTCTGAGGAGAAAGGATACGTTTGAAGGGATCCATAATGGTATCAGAAAAAACAGCTCCAAGAAGAGAATTTTAAGTAGATAACATGAGCATACAGATACTAACTTGAGATGAGGTGAAAGTTGAGCAGACACGTTGAAGGCACTGATCCATTTGTTGTTTGCAGTAAAATTGCCATTGCAAAGGTGAAGTTGTAGTTTCTGCCTTTTTTTGTGCTGAACAAAATGACTATCCACGTTTTGGCTTGAACTATAAAATGTGTAAAATATTTGAGAATAGTGTGTACCATTTGAATCTGACATTTCCGAGAGAAACTTCTCTTATGCTTTTATCAGGAAACCAAGCCATAGCTAACTTCATTTTAATTTTATCATGTACTAGTAAATATTGCAACTTCAAAAATGGAATTAAATCTCTCCCTGAGCTGTTAGTCAAGTACCTTTAATGTTACGAAAGCTAGTCTGGGTTGATGTGTGAATCAATAAGACTGTTTTGGAATTAGCTTTGAGATTTTGCCAAATCTTCTGTTATAGCTGTTCATATTGAAAACAACTACAACAATTGTTGATTCTTAAATATAGTGACTTTATATTCATATAAAGGAAACTAGAAATCTCCTTAGTGACTGCCCAAATCTGGAATTTAGTGGTAGGTTAACTATGTAAATTAGGCAGATTTCTGTGGGTTTTTTTTAAAGAACAAATCCTATTAGTTTTAATTTTGCTTGGCCAAACTAACAGTATCACAACATCTTCTGAAATGAATTCTGAGTTACTGCAGCTTCTTCTAATTTGACAATGGGGTTAATGAACACTTGTTGACAGATAAGGTTGCATTTGGGTGAGACAGTTAACTTTCATTGCTTTCTGAAAGGACACAGGTGTAGCTGCACAAACTGTGAATCAATTTGGTATGATTGAATCAGCCTATGCAAGGATCTCTCAAGTCAATTCACTGCACCTGTGTGTCTCCTTTCCTCTTGAAGGAGGAGTCACTTGGAGAAGCATCAGCAGTTCGCAAGAGAGATGTCATGACACTCAGCTGATAGTTTAGGGTTTTGTAAACCTGATCTGTTGCTTGAACTTAAAGCCGAAGTGAAATTGGAGAGAAAACCTGTAACATCACCTGTTAGATGTGGATAGACGTACGTGTCTAGATACGTTGAAAGGAATGAAGGTGAGAGAGCTTTTTTAGAGCTTTTCCATACAGCTTTTTTATTGTTTGCTTGAAAAGTAGGAGTGAGACTGGAAAAGTTTCTAGTTTTTTTTCCCCACATCTGTCACAGATGTTAAACTTAATTCTGTACACAATCTGACTGAAAGCTTTGAACATAGCTGTGGTTTGTTTGGTGTTATGTGTGTATTTCATTAAATTCTGTACTCTGTGCTAACTAAGTCTGTGAGTGTCTTAAATTGGTCTGTACTGACAGGAAAGAAATGGCACTTTCTCATTTAACAGAACAGCTCCCTAGATGCAGTCAACCATGTCTGTTCACCTCGGTGCGAAAGAACACCTTTTTATTACTCCGAGTTCTGCAGGGACAGCTTAGCAAGGTTTTTTATGGCTCATACATCAATGGTATTGTTAAGCAATTTTCAGTTGCAGTGCTGTACTGCAACCTCATCTTCAAATTAAGCTTCACATTAAAAATGTACAAAGTGTACCTTGTCAGTGGGTTTGCACAGTTGTAATTTAAGGTGCGGTTTAGATATTGAGAATTTTCAATAATAAAGAAACAGGAAAAGGCAAGTTTGGTCTTGCATATTCCCAGCCTGATTTTGCAGAGTGATGTTTTAGAAAAAAGCTATTTTATATACTGAACAAACTTAGTATAAAATGATTCGTGTACTTGCAGAATCTCTTCCCTCAATGTGTTTGTTCCTTCAAAGTGGTGGCATCCACTGAGCTGCCTATAGCTTTCACTGCCACTGGGTAAACAAGACAACTGCATGTGCAAAATATAATTGCTTTGTACATGTGTAGTAGATACCACACTTCTCATTGTTCACTGGCCTACGTTGATGTATTTCTTGTAACCGTGAGGATAAAAACTGTTGAATAGTCTGTGTGACCAAAGGTAATTTGGAGAGCATGAGCAGGATGGAACACAGATTGTAGTTTAAAACAGGGTCTGAGAACATGCTGTAAATTATTTTGGGGTTTAAATGAATGCTGCTGTTTCTTTTTTCCCCATAGTGTCTAATTTTATAATTTTTTTCTAACTTTAATTAAAAATTGGAGTCCTGGCTGTAAAAGTCTGTTAGTCAGAGCTGATAGGCATGACTCCTGTTTTCGAAAAGGCATATAGAGATCAGCAACACACGGTTTGAATAGTAATTAGTGGGTGCACTGTCAGTGACTTGCTGTAAGAAGAAATAAACTCAAATACAGTAATTTACATTTCCCATCTTCTGCAAGCCTGGCGAAGACATATGTACATTCTGGAATGTAATTTCTAGAGAGTCCCAGGAGAAAGCTTGACGCCATTATTAGCTAAAGAAACTTTACTATATGTGAGGAAGACCGTAGGAAAATGTCATATTTGACACTGATATTAAACTAAAGGTAATTTCACATAGTGAAAGAGAAGCATTTCATCTTCTCTTTGAATAAGAATGGTAAGTCATCCCTGTACTAAATTCCTTCCCCCATTTGCTTGTATTCTAAATGTTGTTAGCCCTGTGCTTCTGCTTTTTTGAAAGAATAAATAGAAGCAAGTTTCCCATAAGGAATTTTAAAATAGTAACCACATTTTTGGGAGCCTAAATTCATTATTAAATGTGTTGTTAATTACTACATTATGTCGGATCTTGAGACTGCCATTTATAAATAACAGTTATAGTAAAATTATCAGAGTCCTGTAGATAGAAAAGGTATTTATTTCAGATAAACGTGAACAGAAACAATGCAAAGGATTGTATTCCAGTCACAAACAAAGCCGATGCATTCTTAGGGTTTCTTGGGAAGAGTGTTCTGTTCAAATTCATTTGTACTTGACTATAAGGATGAATCATACGTGAGCAAAGGCTGAATCAGAACATCAGAACGATATGCATTTTTTTTCTGTTCAGCTGTTTAAAATGGTTTGACGTGTTATTGTGAAGACTGTTTAAGTAATAATTGTTGTCTGATTGTAGGTGGTTGGGGAAGAGGGAGTTATGCTGTGGGATTATGGATGTCTGTTCTATACCAAGATCAATATTCTCCAATTGCAAATGGTTTAAAAAGTTGTACTGGTGAGTTGAAAGCCAGTGGTATAACAACTTGACTTGGAGGAAACCTTGGGAGTTGCATTTGTCAAGTGGCTAGGAAAACTGTTCATGCATACCCAGTATCCAAAGCTTCATTGGCAGCCCAAACATAAAGAACTGAAAGGTCATTCTTCTTCTTGCAGTATGATGGTTTGTTGACATATTTTGACACACTGGTACAATGCTGAAAGGTTTTGACCTTCCTGCAACACTGAGGGACTTAGGGTTTGTTTAGCTTGTAGATTTTCACACATGCTGGGTTTTGCTCTGCTCCCTCCTGGCTCCACTTGAATTAGTAAATTAATCTTAAACAAAAATGGATGTAGGTAGAAGAGAGAGTTTATGATGATTTTTGCCACTTAGGACTATATATAGATAAGTTTCTTCAAAAGTAATTCACTTTTTTAAAATTTGCCATTCTAACTTGCTAACGTTAGTAGCACTGAGTAAGATACATTTGTTTATAGAAAAGAAGAGAATCAAAAGCAGTGAAGAGTGTCGTTTTCTGCTAGTTTACTGATTCAGTAGTTTAAATTGTGAAGATGATAGAATTCTGTGTTCTCCTGTGAGATAAACTGAGATACGTGTGTACCCTCACACACATACATACGCACACATACACATACACAGGCATTACCTCTGCACTTCACAAATGTTCTAGATACATTTAGCTTATTTCCAACAGCATTTGACAAGAATCAGGGTTATCTTTATTTCATGACACATGAACAGTATAGAAGTCAACATGTAGTTTATGAAAAATAAAAGTGTTGTTTTACTTTAGAGCTAAAGTAATGTTTTTAGATTTTACCAGTCATCACCTCTTTAAAAAAGTGATTGAATAACAGAGCACGAAGACATTTTCCATTGAGACCATGGCTTATACCTAGAATCGCTGTAATGTTAATTATTTGGCTGAGCATTGTAGGTTGTTTTATTTTGTATCAAAACTAATTCACGTCAAAGCAAAGAAAGAACAGACCATACTATATTCATATTAGCATTTACATTTGAATGATTGATATTAATTAAGTATATGTTTTCATGCATTGTTCTCCGTAGATATTGTATTTAATATGGACATGAAATTGGGATTTTCCTTATAATTCAATTCTATTACTTAAACCTCTTTCACTGCTGGATTGTTACGTTCTCAACTTAAAAAGTAGTAAATGAAGCACTACGTAGCTTTGTTTAAATTATTTTTTCCTTACATTTTTCTGCACTGTCTTAAATATTATCGTGTCACAGGAGACTCGTGTAGTGCAGATAGAGCGTTTTCAGCTTCCACACGCATTACTGCAAGGCTTCAGCTCCAATTTTCCTGGTATTTCTCATTCAGATTAGACAAGCATCTAAGTTTATGTACGATAAGAGCTGACAGCATAGATCCTGCTATGCTTGCCAAAGGCCTGGTTGCAGACACTCTACTATGTCAAAGAATGTCAACCCCCCACAGACCTTACCTTTCAGAATTCCTTGTAATTTTTAATTGACATTTACATCTGACATTTTCAATGTATTTCTTAGTGTTGAGTCTTTATCTATCTAGTAATAGCTAAAACCAAACCAAGCCAAAGCGAAAAGAATCCCTTCCTGTAAACTATGATATCATGTATTTTTTATTTAACAAGGTCAAGTTGCTGGGCTGAAACTCAAGAATGACCAACTCCCCCTTCCTTCGTGTAATTCTATATTTGCTAGTCTAATCCCTTTCAAATGACAATTGAGGAGGGTGGTAGGAGTATAAAGCAAAGTTTAACTCTTAATATTAAGGAACAAAGCAGAAGTACGTTATTATTCCTACATCAAGCACAGAAAGGATACAGAGATTTCAAGGAAATTTTAGGAATGCTAATAGAGATTTTCCTTTGAGCCAGGTACTTGAGTATTGAAAGTGGTACCTTCATACCTATATTAATGCGACGTATAAGTGTAAACGGCCTAATACTGCAAATGACGTGAAGATGGCAAGGATGTAATTTAGCTGCATGTTGTCGTGGGTTGTGCTTCCTTGCCTTCAGAAATCCCAAGTTTTCATTTGGTTTAAAATACTACAGGCCTAATGAATTGGTATGAGCATAATTATTCATCTATTAGAAGTTAGAATGAAAGACTACAGTTGATCATAAATGTCACAAAGCAAAGAAGTAGAAGAAGCATTTTGTCACAAATAATGCTGCTTTTCTTCTAATTAGTTAATTTACATTTTACAAATTAAGGGCAAGATTCAGACGGAAGATAATCTAGTAGCATATCATAGCTTTACTGACCTGTATTTGTATATGCCAAATTTAAGTTAATTAGAAATGTAGATGCTGTTTGTTTTATCTGTCAAAAAGCTCATCTTAAAAAAAAAATCTAGACACACTTCTTCCCCCAACATTTATCATCTAAATAATAGTCTTGCCAAGATGGCAGCCTCATAATAAACTCTTTTCAGTGGAGTGATGGGTAATGAAGCTTGCTTGTGAAGGCAGCGAAAAATGTTGTCTAGCCAAATGTGTGAATATGATGGCTAGAGAATCAGTGGACTTTCTCAGTCATCAATCTTTTTAGTAGCCTCTTATACATCTGAATATTTTGATAGATGATCTAATAATTGAGTTATCTATCTTTCTAACTATCAGAGTTGCATAAAAATTATTCTCACATGCTATTGAATATTATATATATTGGACATCCAGTAAATTTTTCAAAAAAGGTCCAAGAGATAGAGGAATTTAGTTGTGTCTTAAGCAGCCTTTAATATATTAAATGATAAACTACTATATATAGAATATAAAACCATTTGTACCAATATAGGAAAAAAGTGACTAATGTCAATAGCTGGTTACAGATAGGACTCACGGGAAATAAAGCACGTAAAAACGTGAGACTGGTGAGGCCAGTGTACGAGCTAAGAGAAATTTGAAGTCTAAAATGAGTAGATTCGGTAGTCCCTGGCCGGTTAACGGACAGCAGTCACATTTACACACAGTTGCACAAATTCCTTGTGTCTAGGAAATCTTGGCTTAGGCAAAAAGAAATACAGTGTCACTGTGGCGTCCCAAGTTACCCTTCAGCCTCTGTGAGGGCGGTTTCTCTTGATTGCAGATGAAATTGAAAAGTCCATATTGAAACCACCTACATTATGTTTGTTCTGGGAGATTGTACAATACGGATTTGTGTTGCCAGAGCCCAAGAACCTGCTTTCCTAGGACACTAATCTTGCATTAAAGGAGGCACTCGGGGTATTTGTGTAAGTTGCATTAAGCATGTCATCAGATGTGTCTTACTGGGGCCTCTGAGGAGCAGAGCAGAATGATTGTTGGTGTCTGTGTATTTTTTTTAAACACCACACTTCAAACAGACATAATATAATTCTTGACTTTGAATGTATTTCTGCTCCAAGGGTCAGGTAAAAATTATTTTAACAATAATAAAAAAATTTTGCATTAAGAATCTTTTTAATTCAAATATCTTTCCCCCCCCTCAGTGTCACCAGTTTATGTTCAATGACATGCTTTTCTGTAGATTATAAAGTGTTTCTTCTTGTAAATTTTTGAAAACTGTATGTGGGGGACTCATTTATTTAAGAAATGCAGTTATTCTGGATTACAGTATATTTTCATTTTTTAGTACTTTACTTGTAGGTTTCATAACTACAGCAAGGTATAAAAAAGTAAATTTTATGAATAGTTTTCCAGTTAGCAAAGTGGCATGACTTTCTCTGTTCAGAACTAGAGTGACCAGGGTACTTTCTTGAGGATATCAAAAAGTTGTTCACTCATTGCAGAATTTTAATGGAAGAGGTATCAGAGGGATCTGCTTTGTAGTTACGACCTGCTTAAAGGAGAAAGAGAAAGATGGATTTCAAGGAGTTGGATGTTATCAACGTTTGACAATTACTTTGTGAAAGTATCATTGGGCCTCACTGGACCTTGCCACTGCATGTGGATCTACAAATTTAACAAAGGTTTGGCTGTCTCGCTGACAGCAGTTGTGACTCTCATGCTTAGGAAGCGAAGTTCATGATGTTTAAGGGTTCTTATTAAACATGAGTAATTAGCTTGATACATTTTATGGACGCATAAGGCAAGACACTAAAATAAGGTGACTTGAGTATCAAAAATGTAAAAGCTTACAATAAAAATTTGGTTCTGAAGTTCCACACTTCTCTTGCAATGTTGCATCCCACATAAACAGTCTACCTTTTAGTTTTCCATAATGTTTACAATTTTCAATTACATAAGTATAATTGCACGTAAGCATAATTTAAACCTAGAACTAAGGCAGTAGGAAACAAATTACAAAAAAAAAGGTTAAATGGTTCTCTGTTGTTACTTCAGGTGTTTAAATATAAGAAAGCTAAAATTGCTTCTGAATGTATAAATTCATAAGCAATTAACTGGAGTTGATCAAAGCCAATGTTTGATTTTTCTTTACTATATGTGGCTTCTTCTGACCTTAAGTAAATTGGCAGTTATTCTAGTTAGTATTTGTAGCATGTCTGCTTGAGAACATACCAAGCTCCTATGCGTACACAGTGTTATACAAAGTTATGTGTATATTTGCGTGTATAATTTTAGAATGTTTATATCTTAATTTAGGAAGGAGATCTTCATTTCCCTCTCCTAATCAAAATAGCAAGCATCTGTGTTCCTTCTGGTTTATCATTTGATTAGCATGCTCTCATCCATCACTAGTCTGTGATATGAACATCAAGAAATCATGTCCTTTTGTTTTAAATGATAAATACGCCTTTGTCATGAATACTTACAGACATTCCAAGATTTACATCTGAATTGTCAAAGTGTAACTGCACAGCTTCTCTGATGTGTGACATTATTAGTGGAATAAAGAACTTCTTAATTTTTCATGGATAGGCTTTAAATATTGACATTACAAGGCTGGTTTAAAAATTAGTCCGTCATCCACTATTTTTCTAAGATGTGTTGTTTATCAACAAGAGACAATCAACTGCACGAGAGCCTCTGCGGACGTTCCTATTTGGATGGTCCAAGGCTGTCTCTTCAGGTTTCATTACTGGGGTCTGATGTCTAGTTAGCTCTTATCAAAACTAATGCCATCTGAAGTACCAGGCTTCCGGTGGTCACACAGCCAACAAGAAAATTTCTTCAGTCTGACTAATATTATTAAAGACAGTATCTCTTTAAACTTGAGCTTTGTTTCGGTGTCTAGGTCGATTACATCTTGTAAATGCATTTCAGTGAATGTTTCACTGCTTGTTTCAACAGATGAAATACATCTGAATTAAATTATATTCTGCACATTTTTAAATTTAAAAAATGGAGAAAATGCAGGTGTTTACACTAAAGCTTTACCACCATTCGTACTGTGTCTCGATGCTACTAAGGCAGAAAGAACTACTGTATTGCTGGCTTCTCGTTCTTGGAGTAGTACCGTAAGTTAAAATGTTTTTGAAAACAGACACCTAGATGGGGTTTTGTCAACTGTTTTATCAGCTATTTGTAACAAAAATTGAGCGTCGTGCAAGTATTTCATTTCGGTTTAGTTCCTACAGAAAGCAGGTGTTCCTTGAAATCTTTGGGTTCACTTGTGCACGATAAAACATTATTTCCTGTATTTCTTTCCTGGTGTTGCACAAAAAATTGTGTTCTGAGTTTATCACGCTTAAATTCATTTTGTGTTCTAAGTGCTGTAATGCTGAAATGGAATCTTTGAAATGTATCATTTCAAGATATTGCAATTTATAATATTTGAAATTTACAAAATAGTTCAGAGAGAAATTTAGCAAGGGATCCCGCAAAATGATTTAAGGGCCGACGGTCATGATCAGCTTATAATTGCAATATTTTGTAATATCACATATATAATACACTGCAATAGTTAGGGTTTTTTCAACTTTTTATTGTTCCTTACTTTAGAGACTTTGACCACAACATTTTGTGTAATTGAGTTAATTTGCTCCCACATTTGTTTAAATTATGAAGTCATGTAAAATTGATCACATTCTTTATGTCTCTTGAATTGGAATGTACTATTTACTTGATTTTAAAATATTGAAAAGTATACGTCTTTCAGGCTCTCTGTAGAAGAGTAATTTTGAAAGTATATTCTAGTTTATTTGTTTCAAAAGGAGAAATAGCTTGCATCCTTTGCAACAGAGCCCAGTATGTGAAGTGAGATTTTCTGGCATACGAAGGATGCATGTGAGTTTTTGAGACATAGAAGCTGTAACCCAACTTGAAGAAGACAATGATGGCAGTGAGCTTCTGTCCAGAGTTAATCAGCTGCAGAATTTGTAAACTGCGTATGTGTCAAAGTTGAAAATGTTAGCACTCTGATAGAAGCTTGAAAAGGTTAGACCTGATAAAAGCCATCAGCAGTTAAAGAAAGTGATTTATGGGAATGTAATGACACAAAATGCCTCATTTATCACTCATATATAGATAGGTTAAGGTTTCTGTGTCATACTTTAAAAACTTGACCACTTAGAATTGTCAAAATAGGTACTTAATTGCCCATCAGACATTTCAGTTCAAATTTCCTTTGCCTGAATTTTGGTGATTTTACTGTTTTGCTTTTCATATGGTTCTTTTTAAAGCCATTCATATTTCATATTTATTTCATATTTGTTTCAAATGGTATACTCAGTGCTCTGTTAGAACTTTTATTAGGTAAAGCTGTTGATTTGAGTGCTATCCAAATCTTTTGTTGATTTACAAATTCATTCAGCCTAACTGTAAGGAAAATAACTGGAGGTTTCATTTTCTTTTGTTTTATACCACTAATTCTCATCAAGAGTTTACAGCTTTCTAATTCAATCCTTACATTGCCTTTCCAAGCTGAAATACGAGATTAAAAGTGAGATCCATCAATCGGTTTCCAGTTCCAGTCACTTAAGTTACTGTTTATCTCCATACAAATTAAATTTAATCCAAAACTACCAGTACTGTTAAATGATCCTAAAACAGAAGAAAAATATCAGGAAAAATGCGCAGTAGTATGTTATCCTTTTGCTGGTTTGATTTCAGGATAACAGCAAGCAAGTCCCATAGATTTGAGACTTACTGGGGTTTTTTAGCTATCCACAGTTTCATCATAATGCTGATAAAAAAGTAAATGCAAACATGGGTAAATCCTCATTGGGGAATGATCTTTAAGATCATATTTGTAAAATAAAGCAGCTACTTTAAAGACATTGCATAAATACTAAAATACAGGTTCAGCTGTCGAAAGAAAAAGTGTGATAATGAAGTTTGTAAGGATTTCTTTTTCCTTAGCTACTTCTCTTTTTTTAAACTATTTTATCCTCTTATTTCTTGATTTTTATACAGAAAAGCCTGAACAGAATAATTTTAATTTTTAATATCAAAGAAACTTACCTTTTTGTTAGCTTTCACAATTTATGGCCCCAGTTGTATAGCATTCTGTTTGTTCAGCGATGACCTTCCAGGTTCGATTTAAAAAGAAGTCAGAAGCATTTGTCATGTCTGCTCGATCTTGTCCAGAGGTACCTATTGTAATTATAAAGGACTAATAAGGTTGTTTATAATATAACAGTCTGACAACCCTAAAAAATCTTCTGGAGAGCAACTTCTTTTTTTGTGTGTGTCCATCTTAAGGAAAAAAAAAAATTTGTAATCTTCTCGCTTTATGTTGCACTGTGTCTTTTCAACATTTGTTTGAGAAAGCATAAAGAACTTATACCTCAAAAAACTTAACTTAGTTTTAAAAGAGAAGCTGTATAATTTGCTCATTAGTAATACCTTTTGAAAATAATAATAATGTGGCTATAGTACAGTCGCACCCTATATTTAATTGGTGTGTATAGAAGTGGTGATGATGTACTTAGAAACGTTGCATTCCTTTCACAGTGTAAAAAAAACCTCCGCTTATTAACATGTCTGTTGCAAAAATGTGTGATGCATTAATATAGTGAGCTCTGTTTCTTAGAAAAAAAAAATTCAAATTAAATCTTGTTGTTTATTCTATTATAAGCATTATTAATGTACTGCTGTAAGTAGGTGTTATTACAGTGGTATTTTACATTATATGTCAGGGTTTTGTACAATTGACTTATGATCTTTTTTCCCTTCATGTGTCTTTGTCTTGCTTCTCTCCTCTTTCCTCCCCCATTTCATCATCATCCAGCAATACCACTTTTTTATAGGCATATATATAAGGTAAACAAAAACATACTAAAACCAATGGAATTTGAATGTTTGACAGAAATGTTTACCTCTCTTGTAGGCTATGTAACAACACTGTAGTATTGTCAGGCTCTCGTACATCATTTAAATACCCTTAGACAGCAAAAGCAAAATCTTGACAATTCAGTAATCTCATCATGTGGTTTCAAGAAGGCTTTTTTTCATATCTACAATTGAGACAAATTTATGTTGTATGTATTTATGGTCGTTAAACTCAAAATTGTCTCATTTCATTAATTTTTAACATTGTGCTCTCTTAATGACTATGAAGAAATGTATTAAAATGCCTTAATTATAGGGCTAGAAGAAGAGAAAGCACAAGTCTTTTTAGCATATGATCTTTCAATTGTTCACTAAAGGATAAAGAGGGCATTCAAGCGTGGTTTAGATAACTGTCAGCAGTAATAAAATGCAAGGTAGTTTGTAGAGCCTTTAAAGACCTTTCGGGGAAATAGATTTAATTAAAAAACAATAAAATGGACTTTTCATTTCAAAGAAATCCAAAATGTTATAAAATTTCTGATACTGTATTAAGAGTAATGTATGTTTTCAAGGATGAGGAAAAATAGCTGTGGAAATATTCTGCAGTCCCACACAGCAGTGATAGCTTTATTTTGTGTGTGTAGATGTATGTCCTTGCGCTTTTAACACAGAATATGGATAGCATATTAAAGCATACTTCAAATTTTCTTAACTGAGTGATTTTACCTGTTTGGGGTTCTTTAGTTTGTTTTTGTTGGGTTTGGTTTGGCGTTTTTTTGGTTTTGTTTTTTTTTTTTGAAATAAGGTGAACGTTTAGCTTCTTAATGTAAAACTATGTTATCACAATTACCCATGGAACAATATAACTGACATACTGGCAGAAGTTCATTTGCCTATTTGGTAGAGTCAGTAGGCTCCTACTCATCATAGGTGTCTATGTTATGTACTGTGAAAATACATTTCAAAGTATATTTCAAATTTCTGGTTTTTTCTTCTCATGTAATCAAAAATTGCATTTGCTAGAAAGGTTTTTGGTTGCGTGGTGTGTTGAAAAGTGTAGTTAAGCACTTGTTCTGCGCTATTGAGTTATACCACTTCTGGCAAACGAGGAGCAACTTAACTTGCATGTGATAAGCAGTGGTTTATAAACAACATTGACCGCTGTCTTAGAGTAGTTTTGCTCCCTTGCTTAGCCTCGTGCTTTCCTGAGGAAGTTTTTCTAATCTGTTTTCTCTCAGCCTGGTGTGCACACACATCAATTGCATTAACCAATTGGTTTGTCGTAGCCGAGTACCAAATGAATCTGCATGCAAGTTGTCTTTGTGTAGCAAGGTTTTTTACAGATAAATCAACTTCACCAAAGTGCATTTTCAGCAAATGTTAAAACTCTGTCTCTTTTGTAGTTGTAATTGCTGGCCCAAGTACATTATAAAACTTGTTCGTAATGAAAATCTGACTACAATATTTAGGGTCTTGCTATATCCTCTAGCAAATTAAATTTAGATTGTTAATTCATATCAGTGTTCACTTTATCACTAACTGATCATAGAAATGGAAAATCATCCCTGTTCTTGGAGTTGGTGATTTTTCTTTTAAGAAAAGTAAGGGTTTGTTTTCTGCTTGCACACATACCTTGAACTGGAGCACAAATGAATAGCACAGCCTCTGTACCATACACCGGGCAATGACCGTGTGAGAAGGATGGCTAAGATACTGCTGAAAATGTACAAATGGGTGGCACTGTTCTGCAAAAATGCCTTGCTGTTTTCTTCATTGCTGGGCTTCCTGAGGCTTGAGGGCTGAGAACTACCCAAACTACAAGAGCATCGCAGAGCACGTGCACGATTGGCTTTGGCAGCCTTTCTGTATATGCTGTGCATGTTTTTGAGAAAGAAGTGCCTCACATCATGCTGTCGTTAAACTCCTTTCTCTTTTCATCTTGATGTGTCCCTTTCTTCCCACTCACCCCTCCTTGTGTTAGGCTATTAGGTGGGAGAATGTTGCTGTAGAATACGCTCTACATTCTGATATTCTCCAATCTGCAGTTGATGGGCTCCTGCAGAATCGTTAGTTTTGATCGCTTTTGTTGGACTTGTAAGTCCAATAAAGCTCAAGTCAAACGTTGAGTTTGCTTGCTTTTCCTTTTTACCAGTGATTTGTTTCCTGCTCACTAAAGGTTTGTGTAGTTCGGTTTTTATGACTTTGTTGCTATGTGTCGTACCAGAGATGTGTGGTTTTCAGTAGTGACTTTTGTAACCTTTGGTAAGCACACTCAGCTCTCACTGAAGAAAAATTACTACTGTACAGTATGTTAATTTTGGGGACAGTAATTTTTACTTTTTTAATGTGTAATGAAGTTATTTTTTAAATGTTTTTTCTTTTGCTAAAACTTACATTTCCTAGATCTAAAGACCTCTCCTTACTGATGATAATCCTTTATTAAAAACAGTAGATGCTTTGTATCGCTACTTCAAACTGCAACATTCAAGAGAGAAATGTGCATTTTCAGAGGACTGAAAGAATCTGACTTGTAGGGCAGACTCTAGCTCCTTACGTGTTTGCCCTGATATTGCATCAAAATATTGCAAAATCAAACTTGATTGATTGACCAAATTGATAAGGTCTTTTCTTAAAACTTAGGGTTTTCTTAACTCAGGGTAAAAGATGCTGCAGATAAAAATGTATGAATATGCACTACTATAGAAATCTCAACTCTTGTAGTAAAAGTGTAAACCTAAGCACAGATCTTCTCATAACTTTCATTTTCTTATCACCGTTTATAGAGTGTCAAGGAAGAGAAAAAGAATCCAGGAGTACTGTCTGTGCTTTGGCATAAAACATTATGAAAACAACATAAAATTCCAGATGTTTTTTGGCTTGTGTTAAGGAGATAAGGGATAGGATTCTAGGAAAAATACAAATCATGTCAAATTACCACTCAAATCATCCTTCTCTGCAAAATGTCCAGGGGAACAAGTTCAGAGAGAACAGTCTGTGTTCTCAATGTTACGGAAAAGACTTTCCCCATTGTGAAAGCACACCACACTGTCTTTTGTGTCCTGTGCTTTTCTGGCCCTTCTCTGTAAAATCATCATGTGGAGCTCTGGAAATTAATACCCTTGTTTGTAGATTTTTTGAATTTATTTATTTAATTGCCACAAGACCAATAGGGTGCGATGGCACTAAGACCCTTAGCCTGCTCAGCCTCTGCCCTCTCCCTGGCATGAATAGACCACAAAATTAGGCTGATTCTAGGGAATTGGCATGGTGGGAGAATCCCCTTTATGTGCGGATCTCAGGGGAACATCTGCATCATAATGTAGATCTTATCTCAGAATACGAGTGTACGTATGTTAGAGTTACATAAACGTAACATATGAAATTTAAACATAATACTGTAATGTTATAATAGTCCTTTTTGTGCGTATCAGTAAAATAATAATTTAAAGTTGTGCCTTGACGTTGATATAAATATTTCTTCCATCTTTACTGTAATACTCTCTCCCTGGTTTTCCTATGATACAACTAGTGAGTGTGTCTGAACTGAAACTAGTAAAAAAATGAACTTTGTAGAACAATTGAATGTGATAGGATTCTTTGGTTAATTGCAGATAGGATGAAAAAAAGCTGTTAACATCATGGGATATTTTTTTACCAATGGAGACATACACTGTGCTGCCCGAGTCTTTTCTATGACATGAGGGAATATGTGTAGAACATTCCTTTCAGAACTCACACTGTATGTTTTAGAGTATTAATTACCTAGTCAGATTTTATTAGAGCCCATTGAGTTTTGCATAATTAAAATTGTAGCAACAGCTAAATGGTATGAGATGTGGAATGCAGAATCTTTGCTTTTGCCAAATATTCTTCTCTGGGTTTTCAAAAAGGGAGCAGAGAAGTGGGAGAAACTTAAAAGTCAAGTCTGACAGTGAAAAAAAAATTTGACGTAGATGTGCGTTTACCTTTGTATAAAATATAAAAGTTAAGCATAAGAGATTTTTCTGCGATGTTGTTCTTCTACAGCAGCAATAATATTTCATGTAGGGTTTCTGGAGTAGTTATTAATTTCAAAATGCAAAGCTGTAGAATTACAGTAGCAGATAACTATAGACTGGTTTCTGTACGTCTGCAAGTTAAAGGTTTCAGATATAGTGTGAGAAAAGTTGTTTATTGTCTAAATGATATCAAATGCATATAACTAAAAAAAATAACATTGCATTTTATATTGAAATAGTCTTGTGGCTATCGTGTGTATACTGTAGATACATGTTATCATCTTTTACATAGAATCATCCGTCTAGCAGAAGTCTAGTTCTGTTTGACGTCAGTGGAAAAACTTGCCCTGTCCTCAGTGCAAGTGAGATTAAAGCAGCCATCAGTATGAATTTTGACCTGTGTAATAATTTGGTCCTTTAGATTAAGTGATTAGATAGAGCATGAGATCCATGTTTGTACTGAGACAGACAGTAACTTGCAGCAAATCCAGTGAAGGGCCACAAAGATGATGAAGGGATTGGAGCATCTTTCCTATGAGGAGATGCTGAGAGAGCTCCAACTGTTCACCCTGGAGAACAGCGAGATCGGGGGGTCTTATCAATGTACAGAAATACCTGATGGGAGGGAGTAAAAAGTATGGAGCCAGGCTCTTCTCAGTGGTGCCCAGGGATGGGACGAGAGGCGATGGACGCAAACGGAAATATATGAAAATCTATTGAAACCTAAGAAAAATCTTTTTTTTATTGTGAGAATTCACAAACACCCTGGAGCAGGCTGCCTGGAGAGGTTGTGGAGTCTCCATCCTTGGAAATATTTAAAACCTGACTGGACAAAGCCCTGAGCAACTGTCTCTAGCTCACCCTGCTTGGAGCAGTACCAGACGATCTCTAGAGGTCCCTTTTGACCTCAACTATTCAGTGTTTCTGTGTGATTTTATTTAGCATTATTTTTATCTGTATTAGTTTTTTAAAAGAAAGTCACGGAGGAAACGATGTCGAAATAAGTGGGAGAAAGGGAAATCTGAAGAGCTTTAGTCCAGTAGACTGTGCTGCTATTACATTTAATGTCAGATTTCCTAGATTAGGAAATCCTTTCTTCAACTTTCAGGGTGAGAGAGAAAATTAGGCTGAAGAAAATTAAGAAAAAAAAATTTATCTGGCTGTTAATGTTCTACTGAAAACTAATTATAAGAGCTAAGCATCAGTATAATATCAAAAACTAAATTAATAGCTTAAACAGTAAGAAAACTGTGAAGGAATAATTGAAGGAATGTAGTAAGCAGGAGGTTTTTTAAATCCTGTTGGTCTGGAGTTAGGGGATCAGGTCACAGAAGAGTATACAAATGTAGACTTACAAAGTTAGCAGTAACTGCCGACAGATCCTAATATGTTAAAGGTTGTAATCTTTTGAAAGAAGTTGGTTGGCTTTCCTGTTGGCCCTCCTATCAACTTTAACCTCCAACCTTCTCCGGCATGTATCACTACAAATAAAACTGCTGAGGTTTGACAAGAGGATATAAAGTCACTAGGCCATCGCACAGAGATCTCTACATGATTTTCTTTAACCTTAAGCTTAAATGAACACTGCTTTAAGTCAGGGTTTTTAATAAGAAGTCATAAACACTCACCCGTATCACTTTAGTTTTAATAATTACTGTTTTAACAGAAATGAGAAGAAATATACATAGTAAATTATGTTTGACAACTGGAATTTGGTGGTTTTGTTATTGGTTGTCTTTGACCATTACATGAATTGCTGTTCTTCATTTTAATGTATACTTTTTCATGCAAGCTGCATATGATACTGATATAAACATGGCATTTGTGTACAGTGTTATAAATGCATTTTTAGCTCTTCATTAAGGCAAACCAGATGACAAAAATAGCTTATGCGTTTGTATTTACCGATGTCAGAATAATAATCTTTAGATCGGTAGTCACCTATGATGATTTTGGCTTTTCTTCCTCTCTAATTTTTTATGTGACTTTACACAATACCTTTTAACAGTCTAGGAACTATGCAGGCTGTACTTACTACAAGTTTTTCTTTATTATTCCGCTCCTGAAAGCTGCCTGTATAGTGTTTCCATTTTGCTGGGGAAGGGCCATCCACAGTGTTAACTCTTGCAGAGTCCCTGTTCTTATGAACAACTTATCTCTTAAGATAGGCTGTACCTTATTGAAACCGTATTACGATCCTAAAATTCTATTTCTTTCCAGTTCAAAGCCATAGCAATTTAAAATCAGGTTTTCTGTTTTGCAGCCTGTTATTTCCATGACAAATTTTGTGGTGTTGTATAATTCTCTCCGTACTTTTTGATGCTCTTAGATTGTCATCTTTTACATTCACCCATGTTTTCTCCAAGTGATTACTTTAGGGGCTGTGGAAGCAGTCTCTTCTTTCTGAAGTCCTTCCTTTCCGTGTCCAAGTTCCATTCCGTCTATGAGCCATTCATACGTTCGTCTCCCGACAGACCGTACTTTTTGTCAAAGCCCACTTGCGATGAATAGAAAATTACCAATCTTTATCTGATGACACATATAGATCTTCCATTCTTAGCTATCCTTTCTATCTATTTTTTTCTTCACAAGCGTTACTACCAGATAATGGGGAGCACCTTTTTTTTTTGTCTTTCGCTAAACAGCTTGCAGCACGCTAGTCAGGCCTCAGTAGGCCACGCATCTTGCCTTTCTGCTGGTTCCGTTTTGCGAAAACGTTTTACTTGGTTTTCATTTATCCTTAATTTATTAAACATAAGCTTATTACATAAATGCTTTACAGTTGTAGATGCAGTATGTTATTATCTGTAGCCTGGGCCTGTGTTTCTCAGCTGTGCCTGGGCTGTATCGAAGTGGTCCGTAGAAATTAGTTAAGGAAAACAAGCCTTTTGCGTGTAAGTTTATATTCATTACATATACTGGAAAACTGCTAGGCATTTACAAGTTGTAAGAGACTGGAGGAATGCATAGCAGACTCTGCTTAGATTTCTGGTGCTACCTGGGAAACAGTGGATGTTGCTGTTTGTCAAACCGTACAGTGTGTAAATTTAGAAGTTAGATATTCCTGGAAGATTAAGGGCTGATTGAATGGGGGTAGGAGGAAGCTTTTAAAAAGCTAAATGTAGTTTAGTTATTTCTTTCTCACAGCAGGACCTTAGACTGCATGATTTAATATCGTATCAAGAGGAGAATAATTTAGCTAAAAATGTGTTGTGAAAGAATTTGGTCACACCATGCCTTTCTCCCTCTGAGAATCTGTCCATCCCTGATTTTGAGTATAAAGAGAATACTAATCTTCAGTTGATAGTACTTCTATTCTCCTCTGCCAGTAAGAACATTCAGCATTATGTCGGTCTGTGTTCCTTTAGCGTTTCCCTTAGCGTTTGATGCCCACCATCTTCAAACAGTGGGGAGAAAGGTGACTAGAAAGGTACAGGTGACTTCCATCTGGGGAGACAGGTAAGATTAATTGCCAAATGAGTTAAAATATTAATATATTAAAGCAAAAATTGTTGACTTTGAACTTACTTTCCTTTTTGAGACCACTTACATTACATGCAGAAGAATGTAATATAGTGCATCCAGGATATAAAAAAACAGCTTTGAGGTATTAAAGGTTTAGCTGGTGGTAGCAGAGATTTCCAATACTTTTTACGTAAGCGATATCAGCTACCACGTTGCTTATCAAAGCACATGAGAAAATGGTCTCCGCTTCTAAAAGTTACAGGATGGTCACAACAGACAGGGGTACCAACATCTGTCATGGCACTATGAGAGGATTACCCGTTGTATTAAGCTGTTACACTTATTCATTGGAAACTGCTGTCTGGACACTTTCAGTGTAAGAATGTATTTGTGGTGGAAAAATTACTATAATCTCAACATACTCAGTTAAGGCTTCAGTATCATCCTCAAGTGGCAATGTATGTAGAAGTGGCAGAACTGAAATATGAGTATAAAGTTATTAATTGAGGGATGATTAAGATAGCATGTGATATCCATAGGAGATGTTCAGAGGGCTTTGTAATGGGTACAATAGCAATGATTAGAAGAAGGAATGCTGATCCCTTCATGCATGAAATAGTTTATCCCACTATGGAGCCCAGGAAACTAATAAAGCTTCTGTGGACCAAAGCCATAGAGGCTTATTTTGACCAGATTAAGACATTTTCTAGAAATGCTTGCCTTTTTTTTCTTTTTGTTTTGCATGACTTAGGGAATGGGGAAATGAGCAGTTACATCAGAAAAGGCAAATAGTAAAAAGAATTATTTTAGAGTTACTCTTATCACAGTAGATCGATGACTATCCTTGCCTGTTAAAAAATGCAAATTTTAACCATCTGTAAAAATATGAAAATAGTTAAATAGATTTTTTTCATGTTTTACAATGAATTTTAGTGACTCAAAAATGCCTGTGATTCAGGAAATGTGAGCATAAATTAATCTGATACTGATTAGAAACCTGGAAACAGAACTGCAGAATGTAAAGCAGCTATTGCACATATGTCTTGATAACATCTGTAAATGTTTCTACGTGAAACACACATGAGGATTACAAAGTTTCTTATTTTTCAAAATGTTTATACCATTTCAGTCTATTTTGTTCTAGAAATGCTGTTCTATATTTCTCTATTGAAAGAAGTTTTAAGAAAAGTAAATGCCATGAATATACCTTGGGATAGTGGACAATATAGAAACAGTTCTCGCGTTTCTTGTATGTATACTATATGTTTCTTCTTTCAAACCATGGTTACCAAAAATTCACTGTAAATCTCCCTATATGTTGTTTGTATCAGAATGAAAAAAATCTAATATGCTGTATAATTTAAAAAGTCAGCATTGTGAGTTGCTGATATTTTCCATTGGATGTTAATACCAAGTTGAATGGTCAAACAGTTTTTTAATAAGGAGATAGCATTTGTTTTAACCTATCAATATATAATTCCTGATTATGAGTGCCACATAATAGCTTTATCCCAGAACAATGTGAAATCTGCTGACAAACTGAAAACGTGAAAGAAAGTTAGTGGGAGCTAAAAGTCCCAACTTCTGTTCCATGTCCTAAAATTAGTAAAGAAGAGGAACTCTTCAGTGTTAATGAAGAAGTTTGAGAAGAAGTTGGAATAGCAATCGTTTACTGCTTTCTCCCCTTTATATTACAATTCTAAAGAAATTTCTGTCTGAAATTTAATATGGTCCAGTATTCATTATCTAAGTTTTCATAGGGTTTAACTGAACTTCATCCCAACTAATGAGTCATTTTGTGAGATAAGTTGATGTCATATCTACCGTTTTCATGGAAAAAAAATGCAGGCAACAATCCTGCTACCTTTTGCAGGTGTACCCATCTTTTTACCTAAGGCAAACTGGCACCATACAAAAAATTAAATTCAGGCTTTCAACATAAATGTTTCGAAGTATTTTTAACAAGTAGAATTAGAGGTACAAACATGTTATCCATATGTAACAATGAATAACTGTATTAAGTTACATGTTAAAACCATAAAAGCCTTTTTTTCACTTAAATTATTTTATGTATATAATTATCACATATTAGCATTTATGTAGCAATAAATATTTAATTTTTCATTGCCTTCTGAATTCAAAAGTGGAAAGCCTCTTGCAGCCTGTGGGCCAAGGGGTAAAAGCACAGAAATAGGGGGGAAAAAAAAATTGTCCTCACACATTCATAGTTTTCATATCTCATACCTTTTTTTTTTTCCTATCGTTAATGGCAGAAGGAGTAATTTAAATGAGTTTTTAATTCTCTTTTTGAAGTAAAGAAACTCCACCTTCAAATATTATCCTTAGTCCCAGGTAATCCAGTTTCTTAAAGAGCAAGTCTGCAGAGAAAGAAATAGAAGTAATCATAAAAAGAAGAAAGCCTTTATAACATGATAAAAAAATCCTTTTACTACCGTTGTTTAACAATTACTTTTGAAATACAGCACTTCTAATTTAGTTTTACATGATATGTAATTAAACTACAGAACTCACTGTGATTGTTATTGACTCTCAAAGTTTACAAAAAAAAGTGAGTATTTAAACATAATTTTATACTTATTTGTGATAACAAAAAAAGATTGTTTGCTCTTACACAAGAAGAGATATAAATACTTACAAGATAAAAAAGGCTTGTCAAAGAAATATCTAATTTCCTTGAATTAAAAGATATTGTAAAGATATCTGGGAGATTGTATTTTGGGGTTTTTGTGTTATGTTTTTGTTGTTTTATTTGAAGCAGAGTAGTTACTATCCAGAATGAAAGACAAAATTTAGAACAGTTGACTTGGTATTTTATATCATTGTTCTTCAATTTGATGATATACTCTTTTTTTATTATGTGAATATGCCTTTTAAAAACATATTATGTCTTTCCTCTAAGCAAAATGAATTATGAGTAAAATGTCAACCTTGCTTTTATATTTCATGTTTGGTGATGTTCTCTTAGTGTATGAAGTGGCTTTGGAGTGAACTATTTCCCTGCTCTATTACACATCATCTAAGTTAGCGTTTACTCCATGTATTGAAAGTACACCTAGAAATCCTAATAAAATGTGCTAGAAATTGCTGTAGAACAGAACAAGAACTTTATCCTGCAGAATTTAATGTTCAAGTATAATACAAGAGTCAACAAATGTCTACAGTACAGTGCAAAGAGGCAATAAGATAATATTGGTCAGCATAAAATTCACTGATCTGAGTACATCAGCAGCCTGCTAAATTTTCCGTGTGTTTTGACAGATGAGAGATTTAGAGGAAAATAACAGATTGCTTTTGTTAATGCTTTTTGAGAATTGTTTCTAGCCTTGAGAGGCAATTGGGGATAAAGGATAAAGGTGGCTTGCCAATTCAGCGTGGGATTTGACAGATGATAGAACTGTGAAAGTCATACAGGTCTTCCCTGAAAGGGGTTTCCCACTTTCCAGGCACAAAGTTAGAAATTATGTACTTAAATAGTCACACAATTTTTTTGCAAAATTGTTTTGGATGGAGATGAGCAGAGCAGGCTGCACTGATCAAGTTCATAGAAAGGTATTTTGCTGCAATACAGAGAAGAAATGACCACTTTAAGGGCATCTCATCTGTGTAGATGAAATGAGAAAGTAGGAAATAAAGATACCCTGAAGAAAGAATTAGCCAGATTTGAACATGCTAGGTATGAGGATCTCCAGAGAGAACTCCAAATGGAGAATGACGTGAGGGGTATAGGTGTTTTTAGTTGATCACGTTGACTGTAATGGTTAAGAAAGAAGGGTGAGAAGAATAGAGTGGCAAGTTCCATTTAGCTATGTTGGTAATTATCTAGTTATGAAACATAGAATAAGTTTTCACAGTACAGCAGTTGTCATTAGTTTGAACTTTTGTGAGACATAACTGGGGGAAAGTGTTTGGATCTCGTCTGTCATCCCATACGTTACTGCCTTGTGCACTGTGAAAGGCAGAGGACCCAAGTAGGACTTTGAGACATCCTTCATAATTCTAGGTCCACGTGTCCTTGTTGTACCTTTACCAGCAATGAAGTTTCCACCATTTTTGGTTTCTGAATGCACACCACATGCTTGTAATGAGTTGGCTCCGAGAGGATCTGGGACCCGCATCTCAAATGGAGTGCTTCAGCAGAGAGACACCTCTTCAACCACTCTCGTGATGTTCTTAAGTTAATATTGCAAGATTCTACCCATAAATGCGAGGCAAATCTGCATTTGAGAAGATGTGTTGCAATGCACTGAATCGGGAAGGTAGATGTACTCACTGAGGTTGCACTTAAATTTGAGTTTCTGAGTAAGATTCTTCTACATAAGATTTAGAGAGGCTAAGCTCAAAGGCCTTGAAACTCCCATGGAAAGCTGTAGAAGAGTTCTGTAAAATCCTCTATAAGACATGCAAGTCTAAAACAAACCCTCAGATCTCAAATATCTAGCAGCAGGAAACCCACTTTCTGACAGAAGCCTTTCAGAAGTGGTGGGCCCCCATTTGTGCCTGTAGAACCCAGACTAAAGCAGTGCGTCAAGTCCAGCAGAGGTTTGCGTATGCTTCTGCTTCCATTACAATCAATATTGGCTTTTTTAATTGAAGTCGTAGAAGTTTGATGGTTTGGATGTGTGGAAAACCCAGTCACG
Source organism: Vanellus vanellus (assembly GCF_965231255.1). Classification (NCBI taxonomy): domain Eukaryota; kingdom Metazoa; phylum Chordata; class Aves; order Charadriiformes; family Charadriidae; genus Vanellus; species Vanellus vanellus. The sequence goes on along the minus strand of NC_138911.1, from coordinate 37,745,265 downwards.
TAACAGTTGAAAAAACTAATTGAGCTGCGTACCTTTGTTAATGAGACAGTTTAATGTTCTAGTTGTTTGTTAATTCAGAGCAACTGTTCTGTTGCATATCCAAACTACAACTGAGATACCATCCTGAACAACAACCTGTTGGTCAATAAATTTATGAGCCTGGAGGTTATGCTGGGCACAGAAGTTCCAAGAGTAGCAAGAGAAATGTTCTACCACAACCATGCTGACTATAGCCAGAATTGGAAGGTAATCATCTTCTCCTGATGAGAGGTCTGGTCTGCAGATAACAGGTCTTTGTGTTTACCATCCTACATTACAATTATTGAGTTTGTTCTTTTCCCCATCCCCACAATGGTAGTATTAGATTGTATTATTTACATTGGTAGGGAAACTAATGCTGCCATTTGAGAGGGTTCTAAGGATTTTGGTTTTATTCAAGTGGTTTTGATCTAAATCATGATACTGTTTAACTCGCAGGCCTGAAGACAGAGTGAGGCTCTGCAATATTTCAGAAAATAGCTAAGAAAACAATCACTTTGAGTTTAAATGAGATAAATCTGATTTCAGAAACTCCTGGGACCTTAAAAAAAAGACAGTGAAGGCAGTACATAAACAGCTTTATGTTACATCACTGCTGTTACTCCTACTACTCGATCCCCTTGGTTTTCTGCATTCATAAGACTGTCCAAGGCTTAGGACTTACGGACTTCATGAATGTGCATTTCTGCATATGGAAACAATTCTTCTGGTACCACAGTGCACTTATCCAAATTCTGATGCTTTATCGGTCAATAGTTAGTATATGATGTTACAGGACAATGCATATTCCATTGACGTCATCAAATTCTGTATAAGAACGTATCAGGCATAGTCTCAGAGAGAGTTAGTAACAGGTTTTCGTTGTTGCCTCAGCAAAAGATGCACGATGCCTTTGTGTGTCCTTACTAGCATTAGCAGGTTTATATGGCTTCTTGGTTCTTTTGGGGTTTTGATAGAATTTTTTAACTCATCATAACACAAATATCTTGATATTATCAACTCTATGGGTTTAACACTGCTACTTTTACTAGTTCTATTAACTTGGTTTTTTGGTAGTTCTATTAACTTGCTTCTCAGGTCAAGAAGATACTTGAAAATGTTCTTAAAAATTTAAAGTACACGTTGGCTCTATCATGTAGGCTGATCACTGTCATTTTTCTCGTGGAGTTTTTAGAACTATTCACAGCTTTTAAATAAGTATATATCCTTAATGTACTTTAGAGCTTCAATTCTTAAATTCCTTTTTCTAAATACATACAATGGGTAAAAAATTATCGTTTTTTAAGAGGGAAAAAATGCCCTCTGATTTTATGCCAAGCTTCAGCTGGACATGACTTATATTCTGAAAAGTTCATGCTGTTAATAAAATGGAAGAGCAAAACAACCTGGAAAAATGCTTACAGGTCAGCGTTCTTAAATACAAACTTAGAACATAAATTATATTGTGCAAGTAATGAAAATGAAATAAGAACAAAATTGGGGAAAGAAGAGGAGACGGAGGAGAAAAAAGAAAGTATTGCGGTAATGAATCTATGCATTCCTGTTTCTATTGTCAACATGAATTTAAACCAATCCTATGACAAAACTTGGTGTATGTGTGTGTTGTGAAAGCATAGTCACTCTCTTTAAATTCAATGTAATGACTCCTGTGGTCTTTATATACTGCGGACTGGCTATTTTATATGTATTCATCTCTGCAGAAGAGGAAAAACTGAGGGTTTTTTCAGCAGTTACCTTTGCCTTTGTGCCTTGAGGTGATGCTTTCCGAAGTCCAAATTTAAGGCTTGTTTATCTGAAGTCTAAGAACAATACTACTTTCAGTATTTCACTTGAATATGGAAGGAACAAGAAACAGAGTTTTCACATGAAAAACAATACATTTTTTCTCCAGTTTCAAAATAAGATATTAAAAGAACAAAGACATGTATACATAACTACTACTTGCCCTGCAGCCTGTGCAGGGTGTCTTGGGTAGAACAATAAATACTATGGAAAATGACAATATTTATATCATTCTTTAGATAAAATCATTGCTTTGCTAGAGACAATGAGTAGTTGGCCACTAACCGCGCTGGGCTGTGATTTCACCTCCTTGTGTCAGTAGCTCTTAATGTAATCTTCCCTCCTTTGTGACAGCTTGTTTGTGAGGCTTGCCTTCAGAAGTACATAATGTTGTTCTTCAGAGATGGCTAGGAGTCTAGTAATTGAAAAGTCCACAAGAAACCTTTTAACACAGAATTCTAGAAGTATCATAGGTGCTAATACTATATGTGCCTACTCTGGGAGTGGCTGTTACTCGTGGTCTGAGCTTTATGTTACAAATCAAATTCATCCTGACGATCTTGTGTTGCATAAGCCAATTCTAAACTTTGTTTTAAAAGAACTATTTCATTGGAGATACACTGTCTTGTAAACCAACTGTCAAAATACACTTTCATAAACCCAAATTTTGGTGCCATCAGAACAGAAGGAACCATCAAAACCTGAAGGAAAGTTATTTCAGTCACTTTTACAAACTACGAACACTTACACGTGAAGTGCCCATGCATTGCTTTGTTTTGTTTGTCCTTTGCAAAAGAGTGGATGTTTAATGCAAAAACATGCATCATCAAATTTTAAATTTGAAATATATTCATTTCATTAATTGTATGTTTAACTTAAAGGTTACTGTGGTAACAGTCGTGCATTTTTCAGTAATAGTTATGTAATGAACAGTCTTGACTAATCATCAAAGTACTGTATGCAAAGTAGGTAAATTAATATTATGACAACTTGTGGACCCAATTCAGCACACAGTGATTGGTTTAAGTTACTAGCTGAAACTGCCCATAATTTTTGTACTTAAGACATTTGTATACGTACAGTGGAATTTCTGAAGGTAGCTATTAGAAGTGCTAATAGGTATAACGTTATTAATTGTGTCTTTGAAACCTGCTGATACGAAGATGCAGTGTTCCCATTGTCATCATCTTTATTATATTGCCTACTGGATGCAGCTGTTTGGGATGTGTGTTTTAATGCATCCAGAGATTTTTAAAGTGTAGGCGAGATGGGTGTTTAATTACGAAGATGGAGAACGAACAGAATTGATTATGGAATAAGAGATTATAAGAAACTGAGCTCTATTTTTGTCCCTTCCAGGGTGCAACTGTTGCAGGTTTGGGTGGAATGAGGGTTTGCTTCTTAAGATAGGTGAACGCTCCATATGCAATTTTTAACCTGAAAGGCTAAACTGGTTTTCTGTTTTAAAATCTGAAGTTACAGGAGATATAACTTCAAAGTGAATCAGAGCTATGTTTATCCCTCTTATATGTCAGAGTTTAAGTGCAATGTTTTATGTATACAGTCATCATGACAGTTAAAAAGGCTATAAAGAAAAGCAATTATATAATTGCTTTAAAGAATTAAGTAGCAGGGATAAAGGCTTTTAGAAACTACAGAGCAGTTTTAATAATTATATCACCTGAAGTCAAGCTGCAAAATTATGTCCTAATTATTTGCAATGAGTAATTATCTATAAAGTTATAAGCTTTGAAAGATTTTATGGGAGAGTGGGGGAATTCTTTGGTTATTTTTTTTTCCCACACACACTAAAACAACACCCCATCATTTTCTATTTTAGCAGTTTCCACAACTTAAACATTAAATTCTTATTGTTGCTTTCTGTTATATTAGTAGTGTGTGTTTTGCAATTCTAATCTTCACGTTTTTCTTTCTTTATCACCGAAGTAGGCCTTTTGAAGCCAGGGAATTTTTCATAGCAATATTGACAGTGTTCGCATTTGCATGATGACAGCCAAGGAATGGAGCAGTAATTTTTGAAATTGCAGAAGTATTTAGAACACTGATAAAAGCTGAAATATATTTTTGATGGATTGAAGTTAAGCATACATGATTTTTCCTGCTGTCAAAAGGCTCTGAATTTAGTGAATATTTGCCTGCTGTGAGAATGCAAGATTAACATCACAACCATCACCCGGGCACCCAAACCCTGCAATTTAATAGCTTTTTAGGTTCTTTCCTTTTTCTAAACAGCAATTAATCTCATTTTAGTACAATTTTCTCGTTTCTGAAGTCGCTCATTGAATCGCTGTTTTGTTCATATTTGGCTTCAGCTCCTCTGCATAGTCATTAAAGTCCCAATTAATGTCACCTTTAGCTGAAGAGTACTCATTTTTATTGAGAAAATGACAGTTGCTGCCATGAGTAGTGCAGTGTAATATACATTAATTGCCCTGTAACACTGGTAATTACGAGTTTTTCAAGCCTCTCAGTAAACTGTCATGCCTAGACAAGACTGTGCTAAAATAGATTACTCATTAGGGAGACCTGTCCTGTTTTCTGGTGGGTTCTTAGTGTTGGTTGAAAAAAAATCTTGAGTTTGAACAAATAGTTGCCAAAAGCAATTTCCTACAACAACGTGTCTGTGTTCAGTTTTCCAGCCATCACTTAAGCCTGCGGTCAGCAAACAGACAGGGTGCTGCGGACTCTAGAGATGTCAAGATTTCAATGTTTATTTAGGGGGATCACAAGGATAAGCTTAGCAATTCGTAGTTCCGTGCTTAATATGGATGTTATTAAAGCTGCCTTTTTCGGCGTTGTGTTTATAACAGGTCTACCTGACATTTTAGAAGAGCAGTCAACAATATCAATATTTTATGCCCCAAAAGACTTCAACACAGTACTACAGACTGTCCAGTGAGTTGGAATTACGAAGTCCATTCTCAAATAATTCTTATCTAGGAAGAGCAGGGATTATGTTGTAGATTATGTGGAATAATTATCAGATCTTTCAGGAGCTGTACGGCATTGCAAGGTGTATTTTGGAAAAAAAAAAAAAATAGAAAAAATACGTGGAGAGAATTCAGTTAATGTTGCGACCCCACTCTGAAAATCAGGCTTTAAATTGTACATTGTTAGGAGACCCACCTGCCGATTGAGTTGGGATATGGTGGGAAGCAAGTGTTCTTAATTTCCGAAGGAATGTATTTCCCTGCTTTCTCTTTCTCTCTCGCTCATATTTTCTGTTTGTTTTTAAGGACAAAATAGTTTCCTTTAAAGCACATTGCGGCACTGAACTGACAAAAGAAAACCGTTGTTTTATCTTTGCTATAACACCTGCTTTAGGCAATCTGCTCTTTGGCGCTCTCTCTAAATGAATTTTGTCACAGCCTTTCATATTCTCTTGTGGTGATGAGCTAATGAAAGTAGATAGTACAATTTGTGCTGACCAGGTAGCAACTGCCAGCTTGCAGCTGAGGATAGTTTAAAGAAATAAATAAAATATAGCATTGTATCACTGATTTATCCATTACATGACATTAATAGTGAGAAACCTTGGTGTGTTTATCTGTTTGTATTGGTGTGCGTTTATCGAATTGTTTATGACAAGACTAATTGGGGTAATTGTAGACACTGAAATTACCTGTCAGCTATATGTAACCACACTCCCTTTCTTTCTGACAAATGATGACAACTGAGGGACCCCGTAGCATTACTCATGATGGCTTTTCGAGTGGTAATAAGGACAATAGGGGCCCTGGCTAATTTGACATGGACAGCCTTCACAACAAGAAGCCAGCTAAATGACTTGTCAGTAGGGGAAAGAAGTCAGAAAAGTAATGGAGTCCCCCATGGCGCTCTGACAGGGAGATGAGGCAATTTCAACGGAAAGTGAAAAGGCTTCAGTTTGTCAAGTATTTAGAACAATCAGAGAACAGCTAGAGGCTGGAACCTGACAATAAATTTGTGAACCATGGTAGCAGTTTCATATAGGTCAGTTATTTCATAATGGCTGTGAAGCTTTCAGAGGTTTCTGCTTTCGTAGCGTACTTCACATCAGCCAACTGGTGCTTTGTCACCTTAAATTTGTGCTTCACTTTACACAGTAGGAATAATGGTTAAGGTTACAGAGGAACGGCAATGTAAGACAGCGTGATTCGCAGACACCAATCTGTTGAAAAATAAACAAAAATTTAGATAGTAATAGTGTGATTGCATCCATTACAAGCTAGCGGTGTTAACATGTTCTTTATGATTTTGGCCTGCACCCTTTTTATGGGTAAGTGAAGTACTTTTATTTCTCATGGACAAAACTAATAAAACATAAGCCCCTGGTCTTATCCTTTCACCCTACTGTACATAGTTAAAATTTCCCCAGGTTCGTTTCCTGCTGCTTGCTCTCGAAATGTATTCCAGTTCTACAGTTTTGACATCTATTGAGACACTGTAACTGATGACACAAAAGGAGAATTTGTGATGGGTTTTTTTTGTGTGTGTGTGTTCAGCAGAAGATGAAGTTCTTAAGGATTAAAAAAAAAAAAAAAAACACAACCTTCCAGAATTAAATACCAGTTCTGTGTCCCACTGATAGTAGGTCTTTTTATCTGTGGTTTCAAGAGTCTGTTAAGTTTTTTTTTTTTTCCATATCAATGGTTCTTACCTATTTATTTGCATTAAGATAAAAAGTCAAAGTATGATTAAAGCATCACTTCAGTACTGCACTGTGCCTTCTGAATTCCTGACACAGGCTCCTGAATTCCTTAAAAGTGTTTATAGGTTGAGTTCAGATTTAGTGAGAAGTATCAACTTGTCCTTTTTGGCAGTGACTGTTTTGTTAGAAAATAGGATTGAATATATTCATTTTAATGTTTTACTTATGGTCTGATTCCTTCATTTTACCAAATGCCCCATTTCTTGCAGAATTGAAAGCTAGTGCAGCAACTGTTTGTTTGAGAAGTGTGTAGATTCTGGCTTTTTTAATAAGTGCTTCAAGATGTCTCATTGCATGACTAACACATTTCTTGACCTGGTCTTACTAAATTTAGTTACATAAACATTTTCTCCCCCCTTCTTACTCATTTAAATGTGTAGCCGAGAGTTTTCTCTCTGGCTTAAACATCTTAGAATAGAAACTTTCTGTGCCATATTTAAAAATTAAGACTGTTTTGTTGACATGAACCTTCCTCCCCCACCCCCATCCATCACCCTTTCCTCATTTTTTTTAGAGTTATGCTCCTTCTCTTTGAGTCGCATCACTCAGATTTGAAGGAATCTTAATTTAGGCCAGCCAGAAACCTGGCCCTTGATTCCCAACACCTGAACAACCCCAAACCACATTGCATTTCTTGTGTCATGGGGATTTTGTCAATGAAACATCTTGGTAAATTGAAGGACGTTGTCATTCTGCAAGACGGGCCATTGAGTCCGAGGTTATAAATGTAGTTCCGCTCCCCACGAAAAAAAATCCCTATGAGGTAATCATTTGAACATGATATGTCCGCACCTGAATCTCCTTTATTCTGGTTGCCTGTCTTGCACATGTTCATCTAAGTTTGCCAAATATTCTACCTAGTTATTTTCTAAGATGTTTCTCCAGCAGAACTGAAGAAATTATCAACATATGCTAAAGTGGCACCAGGTCTCTTCTCCTCTGAATAGTGCAAAATCTTCCCATTTTGTCTGAAATAGAGCTTTTGAGGTGTTTGCATTCAAGTGCCTCTCAGAGCACTACAAGATTAGGATTGTTTGAACAATGAGACCTAGAATTGCTTCAACATGCTGTCTTCTGGCCATAGTCTTCCTTCATTCCTGGTGGAATCACAAGGGTGGGAATGGGGCAGAACCTGCCTCATCAGGCTCTGTCTGCAGCTGTCACTGTGGATTGCTTTGGTGTTGTTCATGCATATAATTGTTTCATTGCTTGTAAACTGCCTTCGATACTTCTACTGACTTTGGTTGTTCATCTTATCTCAGCTTTCCAGGAGATCTTCTTAGGGCGAGGGTTGTTTTATATCACCTTCTCTTCTTCCCTCCCTAGCTCCGTATGCCTTAATGTGCTTTGGTAAGTAAGTATTGTTATCCAGACCTTGATCAAAATGAGAAGCGATATAGTCTTATTTTCACTCTCTGCTGTCTGTAGTCCAGCTGTATGACTCCTGCTAAAGTCAACAGTGGCATCCAAATGGTTGAAATTCCAGCTACGTTTCTTTCTTTACTTTCTTGATGAATTCAAATTAAACAAAATTTTGATTAATTACTAAATACAAAATTATTTGAAAAGAGCAAATGTAAAAATGGTAGACATGTAATTAATTTACAGCAAAATATGGACAAACTCAAGACTGGCAAAGGATAGGCAGGCATGGCCCACAATCTTTTTAATGCACGCTATGTGAATCCTGGACGTTGTCTTATTGCTCATTATTTTGTTTGGAAGCTGTATTTTTCCAACGGATAAAAGATCATTTGTTACTATATCCTTTTCCCTTTTGTAACCTATTGCTTGAGAAAAAATAACATAATAAAAAAATTAACACCCTAAAGAAAGATGAAGAAGAGAATAGAAATTAACTGTTCAGTGTTTAGGAAAATGTCTTTCTTTAAAAGAAAGATACCTTTAAAATGTCTTTAAAAATATCTCAAATGGGTAGCATTTCAATGGTACCATGAGCTGGAAGACTCTTTCACCATGCAGTCACCATGCAGTACCTTGATCTTCTAATGAGGCTGGTTGAAAATTGTCCCTCATAACACCTTTTATATCTTTCCTTCAATATGAGATTTCATTGCTAGGTTTGATTTAGGAGGTATTTTCAGTGCTTTTATCACATTCAGTTACTGGTCTTGGAGCAAGAGGATTTCTTCATTTTCTTTTTTTTTTTCTTCAAGGCAAGTGCCTATTTTACTTATTGCAGAAGATATTAGAGCTTTGGAGGACTGGCAGAAGTTATGCCTTGTGGCAAGAACCATCTATTTGGGAGACACTGAGGACAGCTTAGTTCTGATTGAGGAAATAAAAGAGTATTTCTTTATGCAGTGGATTAAGTTAACGAAACATTTATAAAAAATCACAGGCTTAAAAAAAAATCATGACAGGACATTCCTTACAGAAGTTGTATCTAGACTAAATTGAATAACATTTGTAGCAACTTGAATTCAATAATTTTATTCTTCAGTAAAAGTAAAAAGGAAAATGCTGAGTAAATTCTGAAAGGCATTAAATAGATATATTGAAGTTTTGCATCTAATCTGTCTGAAATAATGGAGGCTATTTTCCATTACCAGACCTTGAATACTTGCCAAGTTTCTGTATTGCTCATGACTTTTCATAAATATTGTCATTATATAATGGTGCATAGGTCTACTGTTAGTATATTCCAAAACGTGACATAAAGTCAGTGCAGAATATTTAAATGGAGCTTTACTTTTTCGTATTATTTAAAGATATGCCGGAATAGTACAAATCTGGTTTTTTAATACCTGTCTCAGTCTGACTAAAGTATAACCAATACAACCAATGACAAGCTCAGTTCCTGCATTAAATATCCTGGGAATGGAAATGCAGAACAGAATCATTTGTACCAAAACTGTAAACAGGTCTTTGCCTATCAATTATATTTCCATTATGGCAGATACTGCCACATGTGTTAGGGGATGTGTATGTTCTAATTCTAGGTTTGCTTAAATACTGAGTCTTCTGCAAATACAAAATCCTTTCCACCCATACTCTGTCCATTACTTTGGATTCATGAAATTACAGTGAATAATAGCAGATTATAGTTCTCCTGACTACTAAATCAGATTTTTTTAAGTTCACAGCCATTAGGAACATGTCCTGCTCTGTCCTTTATTAAATCATAGAAGGAAATACTTCTGCAGAAGTACAATACCATGTTCAATTCTTCAATGCAGAGCTCCCTTAAACAAAAAAATGTGTTAAGACCTTTTATACTGTGTAATGCTAACTGCCTGTTCTACATTCCTGCAATATATTTACTTTATTTATTTTATTTATTTTATTACAAGGAAGCAGTCACTGCTTGTATCATTAGCAGGTATAAATAAGTGATGAAAAATCTGGGGTAGTATGTAGGTTGAAATATAAGAAGCTTTACACAGAGAAGAAGTAAATATATTTAGATATGATTAAACTGCATATAACCAATGCTTTGTATGTTTTCACTAACAATTTTAGTTGCAAAAGAAATTCAAATTATGTGAACTCCACTTGCCCAGTAGGTAGTCTTAATATCCTCTCAACTATCTATTCCAATAAGTATAGTAGCTTTCATTTGCTTTCTCAGCATGTTCTTTCCTTTCTCCGAAAACTAAGGAAATAGGTTGACCGTTAATTTAATAGACACTGGCACTCGAAAATCGGGAGAAGCATCTTCCAGATAGAAGGAAAAAGCAACAAAAGTCACTTTTTCTGTCTGGACATCTAGTAGGAGATAGATATTAAGCTAGCATGTTCCATGCCTGAGTATCAAAGAGATACAGTCTTTTTCAGTGGAAGGTATTTTAACTTTTCTATTCCTTCTTTTTAGTTTCTTTAACCTAGTATTGTCATCTTTGGCTCATCCAAGTTGGGCAGTTTAATTCCTATTCAAGTTTCTAAGTCTAAAACCTGGAAATGCAAGGGGTAAGCGTATGTATGCATAAAAAAAATGTAGTTAGCTAATTATTTCTTAGCTAATTGAGATGGAAGAAATATATGTATTTGTGTAGATACATTCATTGTTAGTGCATAACTGTAAAGTAGTGATATATAATCTTCATCCTTAGTAAGTGAAAATCTGCACGGGTATAACAAGCATCATCGGTTCATTATCACATGTAAAACCTCAACACTGACCTGCAATGCTGGTAGTAATTAGTAACTGGATCACTACGTCTCTCTCTCAATTTTACTGCATACCTGATCGTTCCATAATAATCAAGAAAGGGTGGATGGATTTTGGTTTATACAGAGTCCAGATTCATATGTAATGTATAGAGTCACATATAAGTACAGGTAAAAATGGCATGAAATAAATTAATCTGATTAAATGATGGCATATGTGAAAAGTCTATCCTCGTTACTGTACATAGGGTTAAACTGTCATTCCAGCAGCTGGCAAAGCTTGTTACTCTAATAATTGGAAATACTCGATACAGGAACTATTGGAAATATCCGACTCTGTTTAGGAATATTATTGATGACCAAAATGCCATTTGCTATTTTTATTGCATTTTATTGTATTTAGATTGTAATTTAACCACCTTCTAATTAGTTTTAACTTAGCTCAATTGGAAGTAGTAAAAGCTGCTTATCTAATAAGTGACACATGTCATAAAGAAACATACAACCTCCTTATTTCCCCTAGGTCAGTCGTCCATGAACTAATTAACTGAATTTTTGTTTCCCTACTTTTTTGAAGAAAAGCAATACAATTGAATTTGTCCTTTTTCCCCTCCCCAAAGCAAAACACAGAAACAAGCTCCCCCCCCCGCCCCCGCTGCATTCTTAACTGTTAAAATATCCTAAAGCACTCGATCACGTTGCATTTTAATTTCCAAGCCATGTGTTGTATTAGCAAAGTGCACGTGTTACTGATTTGAGCTGAAAGTTCTCAGTCTGTTTAGCAGAACACCAGGCTGGCACGAACAAGGTCCTTGCTAGGTCAAAGGCCTGGAGTTGACATCTTTCTTAAATCTTACTTTTGTGAAAACTAGAAGCACAGGTCAGGGCAGCTAGCTGATGGCATTGCCTCTTACAACCACTGATTAGATTAGCTCAACATTTATCAACTACACAGAGAGTAACACTTAACCTTTTAACTCAAGAGTTTTGATGCATCCTTATTTTTTAATGAGGATGTTATTGTCCCAAAGTGTTGGATCCATACCCTTAAAGCTTTAGTGCAGGGTTTTTCTCCAACTTAGCTGACTAACAGGCTTTAAATGCTTTATAATTCAAAGTGCGGTGTTTGTAATTGTGCTTTGTTTTGAGGGCAGAGATTGAGTAACTTTGCTCTAGAACAATTTATTCTAATATTATTATCATATCTGTTAAATTCTAAGATTTAACTTGTAGCTGTTCCATTAACCTAGATTTCAAGATGATATTTATAGCTAGCTTGAGTGCTAGCTGTTTTTTATCCTAAATCATTAACTGAGAAATATTTACAATTGGAGTTTTCCTTAGAAAAGATGCAGTAACTTACTACTTTGGATTTACCTAATTATCTGTTACTTACTCTGAGTATGGGCCCTAATCACCTGAGTGTTGAAAAGTAATTCATGTCTCTACAGGGAGCAAAGCTGCCCATGAGTCCACATCTAGCATTCAAGGTTTTCCTTCTCTGTTGGAATTTGGGGCGTATAAAGGATAAATTTTGTCAGTTACAAATGTGGACGTTACAAAAGACTGCAAAAAATACCGTCACCAGAGACCTAAAATAAAAGTTGATGCAGATTGATTAGAAGCAGCTCTTGCTATGAGAAACGGCAGGTAAGAAAACGCCAGGACCGTGACAACTGCAGGACTGGACAATTTCTGCGTAGGCAGCGCCGAGCTCTCGATGCCATAGTGAGCTGCGGGTAGCCGGGCATGGTAGTCACTGCAGGTACGAGTTGGGGTCTTCCGAGTCCCAGGGGTGGCTGAAACGGATTGCAGCAGTAGCAAAGCATGACGTAACATTGGAGTATCAGCAGCCTAGATATAAAGAAAACCGAAATAACGTTGTGAGTATTCCCTAGTATAGTGTCTACAAGTAGTATAATATCAACAAGAGGAAATAAGTGTCCTGGTTTGAGGTAAAACAGAACCACGACAAAAAGCAGTAGGTCGCAAATGAAAAAAAGTTTTTTCCATACTGCTTTTGCTTGGGAATGTTTCTGTTAAGTAGTAGCAGTAACTAACTTTTGTCCATTATGGTTTAGTTTTGTAAATCCTGACAGGCAGTAACTTCACCATAAGCAGTCGGGGACACAGCACCTATTACTGCCCTTTGACTCCACGCGTGTTACTTTTGATTGCAAAGTTCAGTTAGATACAGGTTTCCTTAGGACCCCAGCATCAAGAGTCCGAGTTAGGTACGAGGGACTTGATTAGTGCACGGATGTGTGTGACCATATTTATATATCACCTACTGAAAATGCATTGTCAGCAATAAAGAGAACCATCAGTGGGCTAGAATAATATCTGCTGCTTCTCCTACTTCAAAAGAAGTATAAAAAATCCAATGTGAACAATTACTGTCTCTCGTTACCTTCTAGGTATCTGGAATAGGAATTTGTACAAAATGGGGGAGGGCCAATTCAATAAAGGGTTTGGGGGGTAGGTCATCTTTTTCATTACTAGCAGCATTCGTATCTCCTTCCTATGTAAATGTGATGTCAGTAAAGAAAGAGTCAGATGTGTGAAAGTGAACTAGAAAACGGACTGTATGGTTTCTATTTGGAAATCCGGGTTTGTAAACAGGACGGAGAACACGAATGTTTCCTAGAAAGAAAAGAAAAAAAAAAAAAGGGGGGGGGGGGGGAATTCCTGTTTGTGTGCTTCTCATTTCTTAAAACCAGTTTTGAGAAGCAGCAGTATTTTCAGTCTGGTTTTCACCTGCCTTTAGCATGTGCGCTTCAGCTCCATGCCCTATCTCCAGCCTGGGTATTCATGGCAGACTGCCGTATCCATACCCGTGTGAGCAAAATCTTCTCATTATGGTCCCACTAGTCAAAACAGTGATCTTAGAGCAGGATTCCCCCATCGGGGGGTGGAAGGGTAGCCTGACAGCACTAACTGAACAGATCAAGACACGACTTAATACCAAACATAAAAGTTTCATTAATCTGGAAGAGAAACAGCAGAAGAGGGACTTGTGTATTTTTTTTTATTACTGAGGCTCATGTTATCTAGTCATACGTCAACAATTTATTTTCCTTCTTAAATTAACCTTAACCCTTTGATATAGCCAGATGACTTTAAAAATGAGGCCCTATATTGGATGAGTTGTGTTATTCAAAGCAAACATTGTTTCCTAAAATTTAATTATATGCTCTTTAGAAAATGTTTAGACTTAGTACTTACTTCCATCTCACTGTAGACTACAAAGTCAATTTGAATATCATTTATTATATTTGCAAGTGTTTATTTTATTGTTAGCAAATAAAATGTAAGACGGCATGTTTAGGTTTAAATGAATTGTGGTTAGTAGAAATGAATATACCACGCTCTAAATAAATTAAAGCAGCTTGAAACTGCCCAAATCCTGGAAATTAATAAACTTGTTCTATGAAAAACAAGCTCAATATGATGAAAGCTGGGTTTAAAAACCATGGATGAATTCTGTAGCTAACATAAAATGGTGGAGCTTCATTGTTGTCACTGGAGCTATCTAGTTTAGTTTCAAAACACAAAGTGTAATGCTAAAAAAACACTACAGTGTTGGTAATTGGCTTCTATAAGCTAATATTATTTTATCACATAGTAAGAAAAGAAGACAAATTTACAGTCTTTGTCGTATTACACTCATTCAGAAAAAAAAATTGGCTGAATTTATTGATATATTAAAGTAACTCCTGCCTACTTCTCAACGCTTCCCCTTGGTATCAGTTAATTTTTAAAAATACTTTAAAGATGGTAGATTGTTGTCAGATTTCACAGAAACCACAAAACCTGTAACAATACAGTATTTTACCGCTATATTATATCAACATTATTTTTAAGGTTGCATTCTGTTTGTAGGAACACCAACTTTCTTTTATTTACAGTAGGTGGGACAGTGGGCACGTGCTTAATTCCAGGTGAATGCTTTAGGTGGTTGTACAACGTGCATGTGCTAAAAGGTGTATGGAGTTTGAGGGTCTTTATATACTAAGTATTTGTGGATAACCGGCATGATAAGGTTGGAACTTTGAGAGATACTGAGACTGAGGACATTTCATATTTCAACAATTTAGATTGTCTACTAATCTATCCTGCCAAACGAGGTGAATATGGTTACCTGTAACGTGTACCGAGCCTCAAGTCAGACTTCTCTTAGAGTGAATTTTTACGGACTTTTCTTTAAATGTATATGATTTAAAAGATACTGAACAGTCTTATACTTTCCTCCTTAAAGCAACTAAAGTATTATCCTCCAAATTAAGCACTTTAGGCGTTGTTACTTTTAGTAGAGGAAAAAAAAAAACGCAGCCTGCAGTACATCGTGACTGGTTTGTCCTAATATATCCAAGAGTAAGTGGGCTAAATATGAGCAAATACATTTGTTTTCTGTAGGTACATTAGAGGTTAAACGGCTGGGAGAAAGCTATTTAAGCTTAAGGATAATAATAGTACACAAAAAATGTCACTACCCTTCGATAAAATCAGACTGACAAATTAAGAGTTTTGGCCAGGAGAGTAATAATGTTCCAAACTAGATTTCCAAACTGATTAGTGAAAGCAAAAACTATTTTGCAATGAACTTCAGTCAGTGTATGAAAAGTAAAGATTGGTTGGGTTTTTGCCAAGCTATAAATGTGTTATAAAAATACCCATTTTAACAGTATTTTCTGTATTTTTTTATTCTTAAAAGTCAGTCATTCAGCAAATACGCAACTTTCTCTTTACTAAGCTCAATGTCTTGCTAAATTCAGTTTGTCCTGTAATAAAAGTTGTGTTACAATATTGATGGTGATTCTGCACATATGGAATTAACTCCTACACTGAAAATAAGTTGAACAATCTGTTTGGTTTACAAAACAAAAAAAATATCCGGAAACAAATATTTTTACATTCCTTTTATGCATTGTATTGAAGTACTGATGAAACTAATTCTAAAAATAAAGCATTTGCCCTCGTGGGATTCAGGTAAATCCCATGAAACTATAATTAAAAGCAGTCACGCTTTGCTCTGAGAAGGGCAAATTATTCCTATTTATCCTATACTTTTCCTTTATCAATTTAATAAATGTATAGTTAATATTTATTGGGGGGCGGAGGGAGAGAAACAAACCTTATTTCTTTTAACACAGATTGTCCAGAAGGCAAAACTTCTGGATTAGAAAGCAGGGATGGTACACAGAGTTGGTTGTAAAGTTACTTCAGTCTCGCTACGTTTGCCTTGTCATGAGGAAAAACAAAATTAGGCAAGATTAATTTAGCATAGGGCATCCCATCATGAGCACGCTCTCTCTCACCTACATATATATATATTCACGTGTATGTAAACATATACATATCTCTGCCCCTTTTTCATGTCGCTACAGCAATATATAAATCATCAGGTTAGCTCTATCTCTGAGCTTATTCCCCAGGAATCTTTTCACGTATAATTTATAAACAACTTTAAGTTAAGACAGGACAGTGAAGTGCAAAATAAATATTGGGTTAAAATTGTCTGGCTGAAAATGTTGCATTTCTAATGAAGCTTACCCCCAGTTTTGGGATGGGTTTTTCGTTTGGGTTTGGTTTTTTTTTTTTTTTTTCCTTCTATTTTCTGCTTTTTGGGTTTGGGTTGTTCTAATATATAGATCAGCCTTACATTTCTGAAAGTCTAAAAGTGGATAGCATTGTTCATGGCAAAATAACTACTACCAATAATAATAATAATTTTTTGGTGTCTTTTAACATTTTCTGTCAGCTGAGCCATTAAAGCTCAGCCATTAAAGCAGACCTCTCAGAAGATATATGCATGCCTGAGTGTATTAACAAAGATAAGCAAGCACTAAAAATCTGAAAAGCTTCATCAGACTGCAGTGGAGATAGTTCATTTGTGCCAAAACATTCCTTTTGGTTATCAGATATCAAAATGACCTGTTTCTTTGATTTCTTGTAGTGTTTTTCTTTCCTTTATTTAAAAATAATCAATGTCACTCCAGAAAATTTGTTTAGGAATATTTTGTTGGCTGTTTGGGGCGGTTTTGGACAGAGAACAAAGTTTTCATAAGTTTCAACATTTATGCTACAAAGGCAAAGTGAAATGTCTGCCTCGGTTCAGCTGAGAATATATCAATTACTTGGGTGAACTTGAAATGTTTTCTTTCATGTAATTTTTAATAAAGCAACAACTGCAGCCCTGCAGTGCACTGCATTTAATGTGGATGGCTGTTGTGGCTCTGGAGGATCGCATCTCCTCCTACTTTTTTTATAGTACATCATTAGAGTTGAGGGACTCTAACCACGTTCCAACATGTTAAAAGAAAAGGGGGAGGTGGGTGGGGAATGCCATTTAATGCTGAAATACATTTCGGCAAACTAAAATGAAAAAATTCTTCAAAACTTTCAAGTGTTTCATTTTGATCAAAACCGACTAAATTTTAATGCTCCTAAATGAAAACATAGTTGAGTTCCTTTGCTGTGGTTACCTCTGCATTAAAACTCTTCTTCTTTTTCAGTCTGCTGTCAAATTGAATGTTAAGGGTTGAGTTTCCAGATTTTGCTCAGCCAAATAGTGGGACAGTGCGTTCTGCACTGCTTCTCTGGTGTCTATAGAGCTGGGAATAACAACTGGAAAAGTTACTTCCTGAGACCAAGCTGAATTCTGAGAGCATTCCTGTTACAGCAGGGTTTTATTAGAAGAAATGCTGTTTACTAAAGATCCACCTGAGATCACCACGTCACTGAGAACAGTGACAATGAAGAGGCATCTAATGTCCATCCCTGACTTCTTAGTAAGAAAGACCAATAATCCTTAGATGTGATGAGCAACTGGTAATTGCAATTTCTTTTAACTCTGAAAGCAGCTTTTTTCTTGCTTTTATTGAATTTCTGGGAGTGCAGTACAAAGAAGCATTCATTACCTACTGTTAAATCCACTACTGACAAGTCATGCATCCCAAATATAATTCATGATCAACTATTATTTAGTAATTCTATATCATTTTGTTTGCATCTCATCCTGTTTCTTGTATTGATGTCAAATTGCGATGTAAAAGACAAATGGAGTTGCTGATCAATGACTAAAATACATGCTGATAGAATCAACGTGGCATAAGAACGGAGGATCCATTAAGTACGGATCATAACGTATGCCAGAAATTAAAATACACGACCGTGAGATGCTTTAGTGTCATGAGAGATTCCAGTGCATCCGTTTACCTTCCATTCATGTAAGGGAATCATGAATGAGATGGAATGCCAGAAAATCAGAAGTAGTAAACAAGATTATATATCGAGAAAAGAGTAATTTTTTGTTTATTAATGTTTTTGGTTTTTTTTATTTTGAACTAACGCAAAAATTTCCTTGTCGTCGTGCTGACCACCTTGCTTTTCGTATTGCATCCTGTGAACTATCAGTTGGCTATCTTTCCCTTAATGGGCAGAGCATTATTTATGAGATACATTTTCTTCAATTGTATTTGGAAGGCCCCTATCATACAGTCCGATGGCTGCAACTCTTGATTGAATGGTCAATATTTCTTTATTTGTGTTTTAGTGAGGTAATCAAAACCATTTTGCCCCCCGCACGTTTTGAAAAAAGACCACATCACATATATAAACAGGTTTGTGTAATATATGTGTGTGTATGCACAGCGTCCTTAACATTAGGCACTATTTTTTAAGATCTCGTCTGTTGTAATGGTTTTATATTAAACCTACGAAGACAGGGAATTCAGAATTATTGGCCTATCCTTCATACAGTCAGTGAATTATTATATCTAGGCACAAAGTGGTAAGTAAAGATTTTTAGTCAGATCTCTGAATTTCCTTGTAGCTGTGGGTTTGTCAGACTTTTAACAATACACTAAAGCAGGGGGCTAAGGGGCTGCGGTTTAATATGGACTAATGCACATGGCAGGGCTTTTACATTAGTGCTGTTTCTTTCAATGCATTATAGTGAAATTGTATTTTAAAACCAGGCAAACTATTGATGCTTTTATTGAATGGAATAATTTATTATAGAAATATTTCAGTCTGTTGACATTTCATCATCAAATAACAGTAAACATAATACACATTTCCCATAAGACCGTTCTTAAGAGCCAAATATTTACCCTTCACTTATTCTAAAGGTAGCACTGTAATAATTAGTCTTTGAGCGAGACAAAAAAAGTATGTTTAAAGATGACCTTGAGTAATAAGTCAGAAGTATCCCCAAAAAAGTTTGCTCGCTACTTCCAATTACTATTTAAAAAAACAGCATTTAATTTTAGAATTCATGTTTTTTTTTTTCTTTTTAGTCATTGGAAAAGCTAAACTATCAAGCTTACCTTTCTGGCAAGCTCTTAAAATTGTTTATTAGAATCTAATGCATCTAGAATGTCCAAAATATGTAAAAAGTTAAAGTTACATATTACATTTAACGATAAGTTAGTCCAATATGATATTTACTGAATTTCTCACATTCATCTGGAAACATCGCACTTTTAAAAAGGTAAATAGTTTATTTTTAACACTGAAATACCTTTGAAAAATCGATATTTACTGTAAATTAAGAGCCTCGTATTTAAACTCTCCTATCTGATAGTACACTGAAATTGTTGACTTTTTTTCTCTTGTTTTATGGAAAAAGCCCATGAATAGATAATATTTCGCTTAGCTCTTTATACGAAGTCAGAAAAGGTGGTTGCTTGCTTCTCATATAACGTATCTTAGACCATTTATATTTCGGAAACTGTATGAACGTTTAGGTGTCATCATATAATATCTGTTTATTTCTCATCAGCCTTCATTGCAAGTTTCTTGGCAAGCACCAGTTAACGCTGAGCAAGTATCGCGGCTTAACTGTCTGCTTTTCTAACATAATGCTTTTTGGATTTTTATTTTAATTGTTGTCCAGATGTTTCACGCCACATTTCTGTTTCATGTGCCTTTCTACATTTTTGTTTTCACAAAGACTAAATCCACTGTGACAGTATATTCTGTAAACTTTTTTTCATCTCCCATGCCTCTTCTTTTTTAAGTATCCAAAAAACATGTGTTATATGAAAAGGATCCTTGCTAGAAGCAGTATGTGGAAGTAGATAGAGGTGTTTCTTTCTTCGCACTTTGAATCTAATTTCTGACACTTTGTGGCTCATCCTTACAGTAAAAATTTTTGTTCTGTAAGTGTCTGGACAGGGAAGACAAAGGAGCCGAGTGTACACTCTTTTTTTTTTCTCGAGTAGTCGCCCTCTTTTTTACTGATTGGGTTGGTAAGTGACTAAAGAAAATCACCGCTGCATGTGCCTCTGTAATTCAGTTTTAAGACACGCTGAAGCATAAATTCACTAGCTATACAAACACCAAGTTAAGAACTGTAATAAAGCTTGTGCATAAAATGGGGGTTTTGCTGTCACATTTGATTCAGTTGCTATTGCTTTGTTCAGTTTTACTGTCAAGTTAAGCTCTATTTGTAAGCAAAAATGTTCAGCCCTATTCAACCATTTTTACTGCGGGCGAGATTGTTGGAGGTGGCAGGCACTGCGTTATAGTCCATGAGCAGGCAGCCCGCCTGTCACACTTCTCGCTGCCAGGAAGTTGTTTTACGGGTAAAAATTCTCCACCGAGAATTTTATACCTTCACTTACCATTGGATTTGCTCTGTGCTTTATGAACTGCAGTATCCACATTGAGTCCTCTTCGCCAGGTGGGTCAGGGGCGAGGAGATGGTCACCTGGTCCCAGGAATGTTTTATGAGCTATGCACATTACAATCAGAACCTTAGGAGGAATCCAGAAATTAATTTAAAAAAAAAAAAAAAAAAAGTGTGTGAGTGTGTGACTAGCATGGGTATTGCTTACAGATAATAAAATATCTTTTCCTTGGGAACTAGGAAAGGGAACTAGTGATGGAGCCATTACTCAGATTTCTGAGGTTTGGTCGTTGTTTACATTTCTTTCAACGTGTGTTTGTTCACTTTGCTCTAGGCTTGAGGATTAGGCAAGGGTAACCTGGATAACACTGAACCAGAAAAGCTTGAGGTTGTATGTGCGTGTTGTAAAAACAAAAGGATAAATTAGAAAAGTTGTATATACTTCTTCAATTAGAAAAGTTTGCTTGTTTTTATGTATTTATCTTCCAAGCCTAGAGAACCTTTGCAATTTGAAGATGCAATTTGAGAAAAATCAGACAGTCCATTATTATGTATGAAAACTAAATTATTAAGGTATGTCTGTGGGCAAATAAACAATGGTTCAGATTCATATTGCTCATTTGAAAAGGAGATTCCTTTTAATCGTACCTTTTTTAAAATTCTTTATCTTCCTGCATGCTGAATAACTTTCTGGTATCTCATTTTATAAATATACATCATCTTGTACAGGCATTTGTCTTTGTTCCTCAGGTAGGGAAAAAACATTTGGGTCTATGTTTAATTTTGTTAGCAGTGGCTATATCATTTCAGATTGTTTGAGAGAGTATTTTTTATTATTACTTTCATGATGTACTGCATTTAGAAATGTGTAAGATTTTGTCACTGTGTCTAGTCCCCAGCTATCATAAACACCGTGCCTTGTAACCCGTTTGTTAAACTTGTCAAGTGGGATTTTAAAATCATTTAAAGTGTTTTGGTCCCACTGGGAGGTTTTTTTTCTAGACCCAGAGCATTGGTCTCCCTGATGTGTCGGTGGAGGACAGTTACACCTCTTCTCAGCTTTTGCTCTCCAGGGCTGGAAAGGCCGAACTCATCTGGTCTTTCCTATGAGCAACTGTTCATCCTCCTGGACATTGCAGTAGCCTTGCTTCATATCTGGCTATTATAGGTCTTTCTTGAATGACCTTTCTACCATTTCCAGGTGAGGACTAAGCAAGTCTTTAAGGGAATACAGTATTTCTAGATTTTTACTGAAAATCTCTCTCATAGGATTATTCTGCCCGTTCCTTAGCTGCATCTCTCTGCGTCCCTTTACCAATCAGATTGATTCCTTCTTCCTCTGGGAAAGCAAAGGGAAATATCATTTCTTTATTGCAGGCTGTATATCTTTGTGTAGGTTTGAAAAGAGCAGTAGCAATATTTTGGGCATGCTACAGTTAAATTGTAGATCGTGTCCAAAAGTCAGGATAGCTATCTGCAGTAAAAAAGTAGGTAACTTGAACACTGGTTAAAAATGTTTGGTTTAAATTCTGGATCTTTACTATTTAAGACAACAAACCTTCTAAGACTGGTCAGGGCTGCCAGATAGTGATATCAACAAGTCAAAAGTTTTCCTTTACTGTCACCACATCTGCTTTTTTATTAGATTTTGTTTATTATGTGTTTACACAGTAGCAATCCAAATATAGTATCTGGTTTGGGTTTGTTTTGTTTTCTAAAAAGTGGAATACAGTTTGGGTTCCTCTAACATAAATATTAGCCAATCTCCCAACTCCTGCAGTATATAAGCAAGTTATTGTGCAAATGCACAATTGTCCTTCAATGCCCATGGAAAAAAAGTTTATGAATCTATCAGGTTTTCTTCATCGTTTTTTATAAGTCATGGCACAGACTTTTGTGCAAAGTAAACCAATGTAAAAGCAATCAGATTATTTTACCTGCAATGATGACATGTTACTGCCTATATTACCTCACAGCCTGTCACAAGACATCGTTACAGGCTACTCAGTTACATTTCAGTTATTCCAGAATCTCATCAAGTCATTTCAGTATAAGTACATAAAAAAATTTAAAAAATCACTCAGTGCCACAAAGCTCTTTAAAGTCAGATTTCCATAAATTTGCAGAGTACTAAATATTGGCAGTGTTAAGCAAATGAGAGCAAATAAGTACATTAAAGTGGAAACATTATTTAAGCAAACAGCAGCTGCTCTATACTGTTCTATACCAGTTCTGTCATTTTATATGTGGTCTGACTTGATTTTTTTTTTTTTTTTAATTAAAGAATGGTTCAAAAGTGCCTGTAGGTGATCAAGAAATTATAAATTAATTTTTAATTCTTATTTTTGCTGGTTCAGCTGGAATTATAGCTCTCCTAATCTCCTGAATTTACGCTTTTTCTGCTGTTGCCATAGTGAAGTCAGGTAGAGCGGGCAAAGCTGTACTCTTTCTTCTCTTTGAACTTAACTAAAAATAATGCTTAATCTATTGGTATGGCTTTAGAAATAGCTTTTAAAAATGTTAATGTGGATTTAGCAGTTGTGGAGAGGGAGAGATAGTCCGGTCTCTTAAGTGGAAGTCCTATTTACCCTCAGCAAAAATACAGTCCCTGTATGAGCAGCACAAGCTTTCCTTTACCAGTTCTTCCTAGTGCTTTATGCCTAGGGGGGGCTGAGGAAAATAATGTATATGCCTGCATCCATTTATACATCTTGCTGTCAGATACTTCGGAGGGGAGGAGGCGTATGGGGCAGCTGGGTTTTTGGGGTAGCTTGTTTTTGTAACCAGGACAGACCATACCAGGCTATTTCAAGCGGTAGTCACTCACTTTGCATCTTGGTAGCCTGATGGAAATAAGTTTGCCATTAGAGGAATTCCACATAAGTAAAGACTTGGTGCTGAAAAGCTCCAAATCCCATTGCCAGTTCATCTCCTTCTTCAGGAAGATGGCGCCAGGCTTGCTGAGTGCATTTGTGTTGGCACAGAGTAGTACGTAATATCTAACGAAGGTGTAGTAGTCTGTTGTGCACAAGCCCACCTCTAAGTCAATTTGGTTATTTAAAGCTATGTGTAAAAGTTATCTCAATTGTAGAAATACTGATTTGTAAAGTTGTAATTTTGTAAAAAAGGTGCCTCAAAGGTGCGGTAAGAGATTTTCAAATCTTTGGCAAAAATCAGGGGTTGTTATGGAGAGATCCTGGAAGTCGGAGGAAATAGTTCAAATGGCGTAAGTGTTCACTGTTTGATTTAATGAGGTGCAGTTGTTCTTCCTTCTTGGTTATTTATTGACTCTACTTTTTTTTTTCTTTTGGGTTTGGGTCTTTTTTTCTTTTTTGCCTTCCAGCTAACAACGACCTAGCTTGACCAGACAGGGAAACCCCCCTCTTTGGCAAGGCTGCTATAAACTCAGGGGACTGACAGCAAAAAAATATCTTAAGTATCTTTTACCGTCTATATTGGGCTTCCATTACTCAGTTCAAGTTGAAGGTGTCATTCCCATCTTCAACATATTCAGTGATCTGTGCTCAGGTTGGAGCAGATGGAAACCTTATGTCAGCACCTCTCCTTAAGCTGCATTATGGCTGTTTGTGACAAGTGGCTTTGTGTGAGAGACAGCTTTCTCGGGAGGTTCCTGTACGAGTACAGCAACCGTGGAATTCAGAGCCATTTTTAACCTCTGTCCTTCATTAGGTTTTGAACGTATGGCTCGCTTCGGCATTGCAATCGCATACACAGGGAGAACACTAGAAAATAAGCACTTTACAAAGTAAATAAGAAACAAAAAACTCCTCGCAGTTTTTGGCTGACAAGGGAGAGGAAAAGACAGCTGCTCGCAACAGATACTAATCTTATCACTTAATGTATTTACTCTGAGCTTTTAGGTAATAAAAGAACTAAAAAACAAGAAGTTAACTGTGCTGAGGTGGAAGTTAGCCAAGTCCCGGAAAGGTTGGTAAAATTGGTTGGTGTTCGGCTGTTAGTGATGTTCCAAGCTACTTACTTGCAAGCTTAATTTATCTTTGGAAGGAAAAGCTGTGTTTCATTATTTTCCTTCTTGTTGCTTTTCTTTCCCGTTGGTTTTGCTTTTGTCTTAAAGGGAGCAGGAATGAAGAGGACTAGCAGCTCAATAACTCATATTTTCTCTGTTTTGTTTAAAAAGAGACTGCTGGTGCTATCTCTGGTGCCCTTAGAAGACTGACAACGAACAATGTTCTTGTATGAAATACACTGCATAGAAAATAAAACTGAGTAAGAGAAATAGTTAAGGCAAAAGGATTATTTGGTACTAGAAGTTTTATGCTAATGGATTTTTTTCTTCTTTTGTGTTTCATTAAAATGCTAAAAATATTTAGCAGTTAGGGTTACCAGACACCTAAGCCAGCAAAACCTGAGAAAAATCTTTGGATCACACATAATGTTAATATTGCAACATTTTGCATGGGTTTTATTAATATCTTATGCACTGATGACATTAGACTCCCATTTTCAATACAGCAGTTTTTATGGTGTCTTCCTATTGAATAGTACAGGTGTGTATATTATACTGACCTTTGGGAAAAAAAAAATATAGTCACTCTCAGTTTTGTTTTGAATTTGTCTAAAAGGGTGTTGCTATATTTAACGCAGAGACCTTGTGGCTATTGGGATAATAACCTTCATACCATCTTTGGGAACAGCTAACATATAAATGCCATATATAGAGTAAGTGACTTGACACAAGATCAATCTAGGAATTACATGGCAAAGATTGAAAAAAAAAAAAAAAAAACCCCAAAAAAAAACAACCCACAGGAGTACGGAGTCCAACTTGTCTTCCACTGTTTTCAACGTATTCTTATATGAGGGAAAATACTCGTACTACATGTTGCAGACTTCTGGCTCAATTCTCATCAGGTGTGGCTTGTAATATGTCACTGACCATCTCGACTAATCTGCTACTGCTTTTAAATCTTCACAAGTGATAACATTTTCCTCCGATTCTTCCTCTCCCCCCTTCTAGGCTCCCTTTCACGATAATGTACATTTGTATATCTTCCTTTTGAGCAGAATTCCGCACCTTAACGGTGAGCCCAGAAATGTTCGGTGTGTAGTAAGCAAAGAAAGTTGAAATGAAATTGTTTCTAGTGTTAGTATATACTAAGAAAGAACAAAGAACTTTCAAAGAAATCTAAATAGTGTTAAAAGTTGCAGTAGAGCTGTGTTTGGCTAATAGATACAAATAAATAGATACACATAAAGTGTGTGTGTGTATATATAAAGTGAAAGAAACAGAACGGAAAAAGCTGTTCCTTGTGGAAGAGGAAAGCAGATGTCTTTGCACATCCCTAGCTATGCACTTATTTGATCTAATAATGAATGTAACAATTCTACAAATTGGCTTGATGGTCTCCTAAAGTCTCTAGAGCAGACTCAAACCGTGTGAAATGTTCCTGTAGTCTTTTGAGAGACTGGATATCTTGCAGGTGATACAAGTTGCTACTTAAAACTTACTCAGGATGCACCCTTTTTCCAAATAGCAATTGAAAATTAAGTTATTTTCAAATACGAAGTGGGGCAGGGTCAACTTGAATTGTACAGGTACTGGGTATATGTATCAACTGGGAGACGAGCTGAAGAGCCTCAGGCATTAGACCTAAGCAATAGATTAATAATGAAAAGAGTGAACGCCAGGCACAGTTACAGCTCGCCAGCGAATTCCAAAGGCAGCAACAGTATTCCAGGTTGGAGGAGGTGTTTGCTTTCCTTCTGGGTGGGCATCAGGTGCCCCAGTAACAGGCAGCAGATATAGTACTTCCTTTTTCGTCTATTCCCTGCTTAGTATGGATAGGTGACTTACACTTTGAGAGACAATAAATTTAAGTACAGCATCACACATGAAATATTTCTGCCTGTCAATTATGCACAATAGTGTGTTTGGCAGTTAACCGCTAAGTAACGTTGTGTGAAGATACTCACTGTGATTTACTATCCAGTCTGGGACTAATTCTCTGATCTGGGAAGTTGGAAAGGCAAACGAGCTGTCCTCCATTTGTTAATTCATCTGTTACATTGTTTGTTTTATTGTATATTTGTGTATAAGGATTCGGAGGTAAAGAATTGTCTAATAATTCATTCAAAATGTCTTGAGGTAGCTTTAATGCTGGCTCCAAGATTTATACTCGGCGAATGCTAAACACACAGGTATACAGTGCATTTATTTATCAACATCTTTGCTATCAAAATTTGCTGAACAACTTTTCCGATTAGTTTGGTTCTATTTTACAGTAATTATTAAACAAAAAGCAATTGCTGTGAGAGCAGTTCTGCCTCCTCTCTTAAATGCACTTTTGGCACATCCTATCACTCTGGCAAGTGCTGTCACCAGATACACAGCTGCACAGAAAGAAAGGGTTGCTGCAAACCGTGAGGCACTCACAGATTATTCAGATATCATCTCGCGCTGGCCTTAGCATGGCCTGTTACTTCCAGCCCTAAAAATAAACAACTATTAATCACCTAACGGCAACAGGAGTTGACCAGCACTTATGGCTGCCTGGACCTCAATATAACTGTACTCAAAAGCTTTTCTCATGTTTTCTGTCACCCGGGATAAGAGGTAGTGTGCAGCCAAGCATTCCTTTGGGAGGACTGCTGTGAGTTTAACAAAATGTTTGAAATAACCTCAGTAACTCCTCTCAACACTGATCCACAGCTTCAAATGTGCAGAATCAAACAATAGCAGCCTTGCATCGACAGTCCCTGGAGAGTGAACTAATGGCATAAGGTTTTCTCAGGGAAACTGAGTAACAAGCAAATACCTCCGAAAGCACCCTTCGTTGCCTGGGTTTAATCAGAAAGCGCTTGCTTCCAGCCACAATGTATGGAATAATTCTGTAATGCAACCAACCACCTTTTCTCCCTGCCTTTTCAAAGGGTAGCAACATTCTTGCAGTGTCTTAACAGGTAAATACAAGTAGCACAACTCGAATAGAAGTAGCATAGATTTAGTAAACTAGTCATGAAATTGCATGTTGCAGGATGGAAGGGTATTGCTGCTTTGGGCAGGACCACATTAATGCGCTCGTGGAGGCACAGTAAAACAATGTGCTAACCCTGAATTATAAAAGACAAGTATATAGATCCAACAGCTAATATAGAATATTAGACTCTCTCCATCAGAAAGGAATTCATGAAACTGCTGAAAAAGAAGATGTAGAAGCTTTCTTATAGTGTGCATTTCGGATTGAGATTTTCTGGTCAAGCTTCTTTTGCTTAGTTATGCCCATCGTCCACAGTGCCTGAAGTCACTTTTTCCCTGTATTGAGATGGTTAAGTGATACGAGATCCTTATATTTCAGAGAAATTTAGACCTATTTCCAAATTACCAAGTAAGGTACCTGGAACACTGTCAAGTACTTCTTTTAGATAGATACTGGAAGTAACTTCCCAGGCAGCTAAAATGCATTGTTTTCCAAAATGTGTACCCAAGTCATCTCTGCTAAAGCCAGAGACAACTTTGGCCATAATTTCCATGAAACAGTCCACCAGTAAAAGGATTAACAATTTCTTTTCTAAAATATTTATGTGAATACCATGTTAATGTTCAATACATCAGCCCAATCCTGCAGTGCAGGCATGAGGGGCGCCTTATTGACTCTCTTTACAATGCGAAACTTACAGTCTGGTGTGCAAAGCATCTACCTGCTTTTGAAGATGCTGAGACCGAAAAAAAAAAAAAAAAATTTACCTTAAGTGCACACAGCCACTTTTGAGAGACGAGCGTCTGGAATACTATTAATAAACAACTACGTTTCGGTAGAAGTTAGGACAAGAATCAACAAAACTTGAGAAATTCAAAGTTCACTCAAGGCTCTCTCGTCTTAATGACAAGCTGCCTTGAGCCAGTATGTGTTTTCTTTCCCACTCACTGCATCAGTCTTCACTTAGAAAGCCTTGATCCTTGTAAATCAGTGTAACCTTAATGTTATTTAATCATAGCTTTTAAAAGTTAATTTCCATGAGAACTACATTTTAAAAAAAAACAACCCTAACTTGTCATTGAGGATTATAAAAATCCTTTATTTGCCTGGAGAACAGTACTCAGATCTGAATGAATAAGTGTAAGTGAATAATGTGTTTCGACAGTTTGTTTATTAAAAATGTATTATGCAGCTAAAAGTTATATTGTATTTATAATATTTTAATGACAGTGACTTGCACAGTTTTTGGTGCATTCTATTAATATGCATTTAAAAAATTGTGCTGTGCTAAAATTCTAACATATTTTAAACGGTCTCTTATATCAACATAAATATCATTTTATTTGTTTTTATTTCTCTAAATGCCAAAAGCAATTAATTCATATTATCAGCTTGATGAAATGCTGCTATTTGATTGATGCTTAACAGTCTCATTGCAGATATAAAAAGACAGCTAGTATAAAAAAAAAAGCTCATTAAGATTTAACCATATCCAAGAGAGGTGTGACTATAGAGACAGAGGCCTGATATTAGTTTTCATCCACCTTTTTTCCACCTGACAACTCCAGCTTCCACATCAACTGCATACAACATCAATATCTGGCATTCATGGAAACACCTACCTTTTTCAGCCCAAAAGAAATTTCAACTTTTGAGTCAAAACCCCCTTAGAAATGGGAGTCTCATAGAATATTAATAGACTTTAATTTTTTTCCTTGTCTTTAGCAAAAGTAGGACTTCCCCCAACTACTGTGGTAACATCAAAGCTTAAAGCAGATTAGGTTTTAGTTGCTTAATTTTACCTTCAAGCAGCATAAACTGGATGCCTGGATCCTTCAGACATAATATGCTTCTAACTTCCCCGTGTGAGGCTTGATACAGTTCTTGCTAGTGCCATGGACAAGTTTCCTATTATCTTTATAAATATGTGATCAGAACTTTTTCCTGAGCCACGTTTGCAGGCAAGTATGTTTTTGTGCAGTTGTTACTGCAGGAAGACAATATTAAGTAGCTTAAGGGAGTTGGGCCCAAGAATCATAGAATCATAGAATTGCTGAGGTTGGAAGGGACCTTTAAGATCATCAAGTCCAACCATTAACCTACCCTGACAAAACCACTTCTAAACCATGTCCCCACGTACCACATCTACCCTTTTTTTCAACACCTCCAGGGATGGCGAATCCACCACCTCCCCGGGCAGCCTATTCCAATGTTTAACAACCCTTTCAGTGAAAAAGTGTTTCCTAATATCCAATCTAAACCTCCCCTGACATAACTTGAGCCCATTTCCTCTTGTCTATCACTTGTCACCAGGGAGAAGAGGTCAGCCCCCACCTCTCTACAACCTCCTTTCAGGTGGTTGTAGAGGATGATAAGGTCTCCCCTCAGCCTCCTCTTCTCCAGGCTAAACAACCCCAGTTCCCTCAGTCGTTCCTCATAAGATTTGTCCTCCAGACCCCTCACCAGCTTTGTAGCCCTTCTCTGGACATGCTGCAACATCTCAATGTCCTCCTTGTAGTGAGGGGCCCAAAACTGAACACAGTACTCGAGGTGAGGCCTCACCAGTGCCGAGTACAGGGGGATGATCACTTCCCTAGTCCTGCTCACCACACTATTCCTGATACAGGCCGGGATGCTGTTGGCCTTCTTGGCCACCTGGGCACACTGCTGGCTCACATTCAGCCAGCTGTCCACCAACACCCCCAGGTCCTTTTCTGCCGGGCAGCTTTCGAGCCGCTCCGCCCCAAGCCATGTTGTTGCCTTCTGAGTAACAGGTTAAGGATCAGATTTTTAGAGCAAAAAATACCATTCGGTTACTTGATTTTACTAAGTATGGGAATTTTTTTTCTTTCTTTGGACCAGATTTGGTGAAGTCAAAGAAACAAGGTGCTGTGTAACGCCTTGAAGGCATCTTTTATTTCAATCAGTGTGCACGTGTCACTGGATCACAAAAGTGTGTGGAGGATTTTAAAAGTGACAGGGCTAATAAAACGCCACAGTTATCTTTAAATTGCTTTCAGAGTTTTTAAAATGCACTGTCTTTATGCGCAAGTACATTTATTTGATTTTAAAACTCTATATAAATGAACAGCAGCAGAAATACTTGTTATAAAATATTCTGAACTACAACTTGTGGTAGCTGCTTAAATGGAAAATTTCTTGCTAATCAAAGGCAGTTTCTGACCAGTGGCTATTAAATGTTTGCCAAGATATATAACGCTGTGTCATCAGCAGTAATAAACTGGTCTAGACGTAAGGAAGTTGGCTGACTGATGCCAATTGACCTTACTTGAATATGTGGTCTGAAGTTGTCGCCTACTAGCCTAGCTCTGCAAATATCTAAATTCCCTCCACTGACACGAATGAGACTTCTACAAGTACGCTAAAATAAACTTGTGAGTCCTTAAACAGTAAACTTATTAGATATTATAGGGGGTTTTAATTATTATCTCTTCGGGATTTATTAGTTCTACAAGTAAAACCAGTTTACTCACGACTGTCATTCTCAAGAACCATGTTAAATTGACTTAGAATCTAATAATTTATTTGTGAATTTTTGTAGTTCCCTCTTCCCAGGAAATAAATAGTGATGTACAAGTGGTAATACTCTAATTTGCTTGATATTTAAAGAGAAGAAAGGAAACAAAGCCAGCTTTTTAGCTGGCACTGTTGATGATCTGACATTAAAAAGCAAGGGACCAGAATGCAGTCCTTCAAAGATGCATTCAGATGTGACCTTCATAATCAAAATCACCAACCAGGTAGACTGTTATGCTTTTGTATAATGTGAGTACTCATCTGAATCTGTTTGAGAAAATATTTGCTTAAATGCATGCATATTAGAAATAATAATTCATATGCCAGCATTTCATTATGAGAGTCACTTGGAATTAAAATTATTTACATTACGCTGAGATGCATACAACCCATCTATAACAAATAGACTAAGAATAAATAAAGCGTACATTTATTTAAAAACAATTGCAAGATGTTTTACATTTCTGCTCAGTATCGAGCAGTGTGTTGAAAATGCATTTTTCATAAAACCACATGCAAGGCTTTTTGATGGTGAAAAAATCCACTCGCAACAGCCACATGTCTAGGCAGATCCTTAGAAGCTAGTATGGACCCCACACAGACATTCCAGAAGAAAAGAGATTACTAGAAAGTAGTTTCTCTTGAAGTGACGTAGAATATGTGTGAGCCTACTAGGCCACTTTGATAAATAAATAAAAGTCTTTTTTCTTTTCTAGCACAAAACTGGTTCAACTGGAGGGCAAGTTAAACCCAGATTCACATTTTACTTAGCTTTTTTTTCCCTTTTTTTTCTTAATGATCCTTTGGCTTATACACATATGTGATTTCTGTTTTGGTTTTGGTTTTTTTTTTTAATAAAAAGAACCATTTGGCTTTGGGTTATCTCAGTTTTACCTTGCTGGCTTTTCAGCATATCTCCCTGAAACTCCTTTCCAAGAACAAAGCCCAGCATCCCAAGATTATCGATGTACAGACCTATACTGCTTTAACTATGGGTTTCTTTCAAAATCCATGTCATTAAACCAGTATAAAAGATCCTCTGAACCCTCTTAAATTAGTGCAAAGCTGAGTTATTTGGAGTAGTATGATCAGACGTAAGTTTCATCTAAAGCACCGTTGAGCCTGTAACTATATTTAATTGTAGTCAAACTATATTTTACTATCTCCAGCATCTGTCTCAAATGCTTCAGTTGATTCTTTGAAAGACACTGTCTGCTGCCCTTAAGGCTAAAATTAGTCTTTTATATCAAGCCTAAACTAATCCATGGGTTTTTGTAATCCTGCTCTCTTCTTGCCGTGCCATGGGGTCATAAGCCTGTCTACCTCCCTTCTGGCACTCTGACCCCACACTAAAGTGCAGCTAGCTTGGCTTTGGCTGCCTTGTAGTCACGACTTACAGTGTCAAAACTAGACAATGACTAAACCAGGATTTATATAATCATAACTACATACTTATTGGTTGATTTTTAAGTAAACCCATGCAACCTGTGTGGACGATTTTCACTTGCTATGTTTATTATATTCTGAAGGAAGCTTGCCTCTATATTTCCTGTTTATGCTGTTTTTACTGCATGGAATTAACCAAACCTGAGTTACTTGGATTTCTTTTCAGCTTTAAGAAAAAACTCCATATAAAAGGAAAGTTCGGAAAGTAATAGTTTCACTGGAATAGGTAAAACTACAGTTTTTTATAACTTTTGGACAGGTTCCTTCATACGTAGGCTTTTCAGGGTAAGAACTCAAAACAGGGGAGGAAAAGTACAAGTTAAGCACATTGTTAGGGATTTATACAATTTTTCTGAGCAAGAACAAAATCCATAGGAGTCCACAGTTTGTTACTTTCTAGGCTTGATTTTCCTTTTAAGCATAAACTTTCTCCAGTGTGTCTTTTCGTATGAAACGGGATAACCTGGCCTGTATTGCATACCATATCTGTATAGTTGTAGAACCATTTGGTACATTCAACGTTTTTTCTCCTCTTCAGAGCTACTAAACGAACCCCCTTTCCCTGGCAACGCTAAGTGAGCATTCTGTCATTTTAGTTTATTCTCCTGTGTAAACCAGGGTTAGTCACTAACGTGTTAAATGTTACGCTTGATGCAGAAACCGATTTGTAGCTTTACTTTGGAATTCACAGCACCGAGTTTTGTTCTTCATGGTGTCATATCTGCACTTTGGAAAGAGGCAAATTATGAAGGATAATTCTTACTTCTAGGTTGCACTTCCCTACCTCATCCCCTTACACAAAAAGGTTAAGTGTCTTTTCAAATTAAGGCAGCAGTAATTAACCAGTGGCATTGTTTGTGATTTGCCAACTCTGGGCGTTAATGAGAGAGAAATTAGCACTTAGCAGCAGGAGTTCCTGATAGTCAGTGGCAAATGCTTAACGTGCCAGCAAGTTAATTTGGGTCTTAAGTACTGTACTTAAGTGTTTTTAAACAAAAGTATGGTATGTTTTTTATGTGATCATAAATATGGGCTGCGTGATATAGAGCTGTAATAGAAGGAATGACATGAAATAGTGGAAAAAAAGTGCAATCTAGGCAGCACAGGGCAAATAGTTTTGCTGTAATAGCACAGTCAAAAGCAGGACCGATGGATGTTTTCACCCTAAAGATGTACTTGCTCCTGCAATTAACAGTACGCAGATCCTCTTGTGTATAAATTTTATCATCAAATTTGGCATTTCTGAACATAGTTTTTTTAGCACGAAATATTCCTGAAAAATTGTGCTTGAGCTGTGATGATTTGCTAGAAAGACATAAATTAGCCTTTTGAGGAGTCTTGAAATATTAATTTTATTTAAAATTACAGTCTCAAAAAATACCTTACCAAATGCCTTAAGCGCAGTGCCCAGTGCGTTTTATGGTGGATAGGAGATTCAGACTGCCACACAGGGCAAAATGAGCCCTTCAAAATTTGGGCTGAACAGCTGCTCATTAGCATCAAGATTTTACCTGGCACACGCGCGTGTAGTGAGTGAGTAAGTACTTGTGTACATTTCATAGCCTTGCATAAAATAACCCATTAGAAATGTAAGGTCTGGTCCCTGTCTTCTGGGGATTTTTGCTTTTAAAATAACTTTGGTTAGTACATAAGTACATGCACACCCAATTATCCCTTTTCTGTGTTTGGTTGATGTGGGAACAGATACGTAGTCTGCGAAATAACAAAAGTAGGCCTGTCCTGCATCAGCAAATCACTGCCTCTCGCTGGAGGCGGTGAGCATCAGCCCTTGGCTTCACTTGCCATGTGCGCCCCGCTGCTGCGAGCCCAGCTGGCCTTCGCGGTGCAGTGAGGTCCTGCACATCTTGGCCCCACGTGAACTTAAGTAAAGAAAAATGGAGAGAAGCCCTTAGAGACAGTAGAGGCTGAAGTTGGCCAGCAAGGGAAAATTTAGGAATTGGGTGTAGGCAGCATCATCCTTGCCTATGAGCCGCTTTTTAGTCTGTGCTTTATTCAAAGCTAAACGTGTTTGAATATGTTGGCTAGTATAGCTGGATTTGTCAGAGTTTTAACCTTTCCACTTTCAAATATCATCTTTCAGTCGCAAAAAGCGCATTTGCTAATGGTGCCTCAGCTATGCTGAGGGGTAATTTACTTTGCCACTAAACTCCGGCCACTTCTAGGTTGAAGAGCAGTAGCCATAAACCGAAATGTTACAATGCTGTGCAGCAGTTTTGGGCAAAGGACTACCGTATCTAATTGAAACTGCAGGAGGAAGCCACAGGGGTTTCTTCTTCCTTTGATGCCTGTTCCATTACATGAGCACATCAAATAGAGTTTTCCCTCCGTTGTTGGAAAGAAACCACCCTAATGAAGCCGGTCTGGCACTACCCACGGTTTTGAGTGCTTGTATTGTCTGGACATTTAGGTTACCACGCATCCCCCCCTCCCCCCCCAGCACATTTTTATTATAATTAAACATTAACAAAAATTGGCTACCATATTGGTTGAGTCCTGAGCACAGCTCTGCATATAAACCACTACATGACATTCTATTGAACTTTTTCTTGTACAGAGGGTATCTAACAGCTCATCCTGCACTGTTGGTTTTGGCAAGTTCACTACAGCATATAATAAATCAAGGAAAGAAAAAGCTTTTTGGCCTCATGTTGTACAGACTGCTGTAATGGTAGACTACAGAAAGCAGTTCTGTTTTTAGACATCCTTTTACTAACCCAACATTCATAATTTATGATTTCACTGTAAAATTCCTGCAACACTACACCAAAAGTAGTGCTGCCCTTTAATTAAGTGCTCTCAGTAGGAAAAACGTGAAACTGATGTGCAAAACATATCGCAGTACACAGTGATTGATAGTGATTACTTCTTTATGAACCCAGCCTGAAGGTCTGAACTTCCTGATGGGTAAAATAGTCCATGGGGCTACTTCCTGAGATTGCCTAGTGGGGATCAGGCAGAGCTAGCAATATCTGAGGAATTCCTGAGGCGCGTTTCAGAGAGGTTACAGCAGAAACTTTCTATTTCTCTCTGAATTGTGCTTTGCGTTAATAATTACCTGAATAAAAGCTCATTGTAGAGATTACATTTTAAGGACTCGTCGTTATCTTCATGGTATTATCATTTGCATGAGCTGGGACTTGCGTAAACCCCTGTATTTTTAGTCCCTGCACGTCCAAATCTGAAAAAACAGAGCGCGTGGCAAGAGAGGCTTCTGTATGTATCAGAATTACTAAATGTTTTTTAATGTTTAAGGCGTAGGCCTTTTTTTACTGATAGGTGCAGAGTATTCAAAGGAAAAGGCAAAACTCTGATGTGGATTGTTTCAGTCTGGAAACAACATTTTTATTCATGGAATCAGGTATTAACGACATACAACAATTCAACATTCATTAAAATCTGAAAATCAAGTCAAATACTCTCTCCAATTAAGCAGTGAAATTAACAGATTTACTTGTGTTGGAATCGCAGAGGTGCTGAAGTTCCCCTGGCGCAATCGCCTAAGTTCATTTTCCTTTTTGCTTGATAGATTTGGTCCCGGATTAGTCATCTACTGGTATGGATTTATCGAAGAGCTGGACTGCCATCGTGAACGCGGTATCCTGCTAAAAGACTGCTTTCCTACTGACATTGTGACTCTGCGACACAGCATGGCTCAACGCTGATGTTGGGAGGAAGAGGTAAATCCGGAAGCAATTTTACTTTCCTGCAGTGTAAACTAATGGCAGCATCTGCCCTGAACTTCAGCTGAACTCCTGCTGCCTGCCCTTATGCTACTGCCTCTTTACACAAACATATCAAGAGTTTCTGTTTTGCTTCAGACCTCTGTTGTGATCAGCCAAAAAAGACAGACACAACCCACTCATTATCAGCATTTCTGTCTCTGTCAAACAGCTAGTTTCTGGATACTCATAATCTTTCTTCCTTCCGGATGGCTGCTTCCAGCATTCTAAACAAAGACAAAAATGCGGAGGCTGAAAGGTGCAACTTTCAGTCCTCGTCCCTGTTACAGAGTCACCTTTAAAAATAAGTGCCTTTTTTTATGCTTTCGCTCACAAGTTTATTCAGTGCTAGTGGTCTGACTGAAACACCTATGCTGATGTGGAAAATTGGTAAAGATTGTGATTCTGGGGCTTAAAACAATATAACGCATAGCTCATAAAGCCCAAGTGGTAAGATGGGGTCATACAATTTCTGGCTGTTACAGTAAATAGCCAGATTTTGAGAGAATAATTGGTATATGTGTTTCGTCACTATCTGATTGCTAAAATCAACAATGGAATCTCAAGTTAACAGTTAAAAAAATAATCTTAGGGGATTTTTAGGGAGGTGAAAGTGAAGAGCAAGGATTTATTTTATGTATATGAGCCTATGAAGTTTGGGGTTAGTTTTGTGGGTTTTTTTAGTTAGTAGTTTAATGACTCAAAAATAACTTGTGTTTTGTCTTTTCCTTCCCAACCCCCGGGGAATCTATACCTAGGAATTTTTCTCTCAGCTGGCTTTGAGAAAGAAATCTGTCTTGACCCCTGTAGGTACTGTAACATGCAATTTTCTGGCGTACTGAAGTCCATGAAGTCCAAAAGAACAGTGTGCAGGAGCTCTCTATGTGGGTTACTTCCGAAGAAGATTACCATCCTGACGTTCAAGAAGAGAAGTAGATAAATGATAAAGCAGAGCTTCATACTGGATCAGTTCTACAAAACAAATAAAGCACACAAATGGGCATAAGTTTCCTGCGTAGTTATGTATTCTTGTAAAAGCTTTGATTTTCCTCTTGCTGCAACCACCAATACCAGAGGTACATTGAGGTGGGTGTTAGCCCTCCTTGAAGTTTTGAGGAGTTCATTCTCATTCTGTTTCCATCCTCTTGGCCACTCAGAGGGGCAGTATTGGGCCTCAGGTTTGTGCTCTCAGTTAGATGTTTCTTAATGACAGCAACTGATAGGGCTTGACACTCTTTAATACTCTTTTCTGTGCCAACTGGCATTCAGGAAAGGACTAAATATTTTAAAAAGTCAATTGGGGTTTTTCACGTATGCTTACCATGTTGGGATTTGCAGAGAAGTTAAGCAGCGGTACAGATTCTGTTATAGAATTAAAGGTGTGATAACGGTGTCTCTAAAGCACAAGTTGATAACCTCTTCCATAAGGAAAGTCTTTGAAACATTACAGTCCATATTCATCATCTTTTTCAGCTGAGGTGATACTTTGTGCGCCTGTATGTTTTCAAAAATCACATGCAGACTTTTTACAGTCTTGCCTTGAGTTAAAAGAAAGGGTATTAATCCTATGCAGTTTTTTTCAGCTATGGTTTTCAGATGCATATGCAGTATTTATATTTTGAATTTTTAGTTCTCACTTTAACACGGTTTGGTGAGTTTCAGACAGGAGTTTATAATTTTGACTAATCTTTCATTTTCAGGAAAAAATATCTTTAGTCTTCCTAGCACTCTGTCCCTAACTGCAGAGATAAGCTAGTATAGCTCCGCTACAATGAGTTATTGTTGCATAGAGATTATTTTCTTGGGTTTGAACATGTTATAGTGGAAAGATTTATTTTTTAAAAAGTATTCAAACATCTGTAAATCATTTACGTTCAACTATTTAAGGTATTATGCTTACCTGACCAGCTTTAAGGATCTGCCCATAAAGATACACAGAAGCAATCTGTGAAGTGTACCTGCCTGATGCTACACAGAAGCTGCATTTAGGGTCTGGCTGCCCCTGGGACTTTTAACTTTGGTTTAGGTTAGTGGAATGTGTAAAACTGAGAAGAGAATAAAAAAGAAGAAATAACTGAACGTTATTGTAGTAGAAAATTCAGAAGTAATGGTTGTTTGAGTGAAATGGGTTTTAAGGGCAAACTGAATTTGTTTTAGCTAGTGCATATGCTTTCTGTTGTATGAAATCATTTAAATCAGCTTTTACATGATGCACTAATGCTGCTTTTTCTTTTTGAATAAATTAAATTTATCTGCACAGATGTTGAAAATTCTGCTCAACCTCCATCAAAGCTTTGCTTTATTTGTTTTTACATCAAACAAATTTATGTGGGGACACACAGATAAATCAGGTTAGGCTTGTATTTGTTTATTTATTCCTCTACCCAATGCTGTGACATAACAGGTTGGAAAGCAGTACAGCTGTCTTTAATCAAAGTTTTGACCTCATCTTTGTATATCGCCCCCTTTAAGAATCTTTGTATTAGAATGAGGATGAAATAAGCCACAAAAGTATACAAACTGTACTAATTTCATTACAGGCTATCAAACAAGCTTTACCACCGCAAAAATGACACTGTGTCGCTAGTTTAAATGCTGAAAGCAGAACACTGAAAAAAAATCAAGACTACTTTGATATTCCTACTTGTCTGTTGCAAAAAACCCTCTGTGTATTTTCTCTATCAGATGTAAACATCGACTTTAATATTAAAGAGGAGAGACTACTGTTTGTTTGTGGGTTGTTTGTTGCTTTTGTTTCCTTCAACAACACTGTAGTCATCAGAACCTTAACGTTAAAGCCAAATCCAGTTTTATGGAGTATTCTGTAGAGTGTGCTAATGAATTACACCAAGCTAGAAAACAGAAGTGTGCATAAAACTGAATGATGTTCTCGCTGGCATATATAGACTTGCCAAGCATCTGCTCTTACAAGCACAGTCATAAGGCCTGTTCTGAGCTTTAGGAATTGATGTAATTGGGTTGAACAGGGAAGTAAAACTTCCCTGTATAGGAGGAACAGCACAATGGTGGGTCACACTCTAGTATTAAAAGAAAATATTTTTTACCATTCCTATGTTCCAGGGACATATTATTAATATGAGTTTAATAATCTTTCCCTAAAGCCAGCTCACAGCAGAACAAAACTTCTGATCTAAAGCTGAAGAAAAAGGACCAAATGTCTTACCGTGCTTACCTCATTACTGTTTTATCACGCTAATAGTACTGATAGTTCATGAATAATTTGCA
Organism: Vanellus vanellus; assembly: GCF_965231255.1. Taxonomy (NCBI): domain Eukaryota; kingdom Metazoa; phylum Chordata; class Aves; order Charadriiformes; family Charadriidae; genus Vanellus; species Vanellus vanellus. The sequence continues at coordinate 37,706,040 of NC_138911.1, read as the reverse complement.
TCCTATTTTGTTACATTCGCTCATTCAAAAAGTCATTCTTTCCTGCTATTCGCTTTTGGATTTCTCCACCGTCCAGACTACTACAGAAGACTATTCATTGCTCTTTCCGTTTGCCTTTAAATCCTCCCCTTTTAATTTTCCACCTTTTTTAACCATTTCGCATTTATTTATTCAGTATCCTCCCGTTTGCCCTCGTTTCCCCTTTGAAAAGTCTGTCCTGTGTTTTCTACTGCCTGCCTCTGTTTCTCACACCACATCTGGAGCGTGCTGTTTCCAGTTCCCTATGCATTTGGGCTGACCCACCATCTCAAGCCATTTTGCTCTTCCTCTAATTTAAATAGCAGCTTTAGGTACTAGGCAGGCTGTCCTCAAATTTCCACACCGCGTTGTAACAGCGAAGCATCGGGGTGCGCTTCTTCATTCTTTTGGTTTGAAATACAGGTCATTCCTGCAGGCTGGGAGCGTTCCCAGAGCAGAGCGCGAGCGCAGTGTAACCACTCCGGTATTGAGAGCAGAGCTGTACAAAGGACAAAGTTAAGAGCGCATCTGTGCTACGAGAAAATAGGCACGGCCGGTATTGGGAATTTAGCTGTTAAAGCGGTCTCTCTCATTAAGGAGACTTGCTTTCTGCAAGTTCACGCCTAGCTTGCGCAGCGCTTCGGCAAGAAGGTCTGTCGAAGTCAAAAAGGTTTAGCTTTCTTCCCGGGCCAAAATCTGCTTGGCTCGGGAGGAAAAAGCTAGCTAGCTCCCCCCTTTCAAACCATAGTCGTTCTGGCAAAAGCTTGTACATCCTACAGGTTGTTCTTATTTACCGGAGTTGATTATGACTCCTCAGGGGTCAGCAAAAAGTACACAGAATTGAACTCGATTCTTCCTGTTACTTCAGCTGAAGTAGTCTCGCTATTTAGATAGCTTCTGAAGGCATCTTCTGCAGTTAGACAGTGAATACGGAGCGAGAAAAACAGTTGTTAGAAACACTCATTTGTTATTTCGAAGATGAGATTCTAAATACGTTAAGACAAATGCTGCTCAAGTATTAGCTTAACATTATGGAATAAACCAGGAGGCCGCCTGCAAAAACAACAACCAAAAACATTCCTCCTATCGTGTTATTCTAAGTCACAAAGGGCCATTTGTTGTGGATTTGCAAGTTATTCAGAAATACCCGTTTTATTACGTGGACAAAAGAAGAAACCTCAAGGGCTTGCTCTTTACAGTGGTGTGATAGGAACCTAAAGTGTGCCTGTTGAAAAATGAACTAGCGAACAATGGGAGCTTGGCAGCAACTTCACCATTTATAGAGAAACCGTCTATCTAGGAGGATCTGTATAAAATAGACCTTGCTTAGGTTAGGGAAAGGTCACAAGTTACACAAAGTTTGGATAGTCTAAATGCGTTACTCAAAACTAACTCTCCTGTGTATAGTAAATATTATTTGAACCTGTATTATTAAGAACATGCCAGGATTCAAAAGATTAAATAAGGAAGATGTAATTATGAGCTAAATAATAAACAGAACAGTTTTAGTTCCCCTTGTGTTTTTCACTTTCCTGCTATTGTTTCATATATGGCTGTTATACAAAGAGCAGCTTAGGTCAGCTACTATAAATTATGGGTTTCGTACAATAGTAATCTACCAAAATTATTTCAAAGCTGGATCAAAGAGCTTCAAAAGACTTCTCAAAAACTTTTCCACATAATAAAAGGACTTCATTTTGATGCCCTATTTTTATGAGGATTTCTTGATTTAGAGTTGCATCTTACAGTATTCAGCTACTTGCATTGGTATTATGCTATTGGAACACCAGATTTGCATAATTTATTTGCAGCCTCAAATGAGCATGAAATGGTAATATCAAAAACCTCTTTGTAAATATGTTATCTATCTGGTGCATTTTTCAGGCTAGGTTTTTAAGCTGGTCTAGGAGAAAAGACTTTCGTTTGTTTTTTAAGAAAAGCAGCAAGATTCCACATGAAATTTTTATCTGACTTTCTTCCCTTTACCGACATACAAGTCATATTCGTAATGATACAACAATCGTTCACGCTGATAACAGTAATTCTGCACAGGAGCTTTTTCGCTGGCATCCCGTCCCTCTGAAGGATGTTAGCCTGCCCTCGCTCCCGGACGGGCTTTCACCTCCTCTGAACAGTCGCGTGTCACACGCACCGATCCATAGACGTGGCACTGCCGTGTCAAAACAAGATGAAACGTCAATGCAAGTGTATGGAGAGAAAGTAACAATATTGGAACCATGTCAGTGCACATCTGCAGAGACCACGTTACTCTGTCAGGGTGATTTTAGGAAGATCACTTTGAAATGTTAAAATGAGATGAAACTAAGTCAATTAGGTAATAACAATTGAGGTTCAGGGATTAATTGAGGGCCTAAGGTGAAGCCAGTGACCATTAACCCCAGCTAGTTATTAATTCTCAGGGAAATACCCTTGGCTAAGGTTATTCTCATTATTACAGGGTTTGGAGGTTTTTTCCTTTCATTGTGTAAATACTTTTTGCAGTTGCCTCTAACAATGATGCCACAAAGTGTGGTGTTGAAGGGCAGCGTCAGGCAGATTAGTGCTAAGTTAAGTTTTTACAGAAAGTGAATCCACCTAATACCAGGCAAACACTTTGGGGTTTATACGTATATAGATGTTTAACGGATTGATCTTGATGTCCAGCTGACTGTGTATAAGCAGACAGACTTACTGTAATGTATTTACCTCTGAGAACTTGCAGAATGAAAATAATATGAACGTGGAGAAGTATTAATCCATACAGCGACTGTGATTTGTTGCATGGCCCAATTATTCGTTGTTAACATAGAGCAGACATGTAAAACGGTCAAACGAGAACTGCACAACTGTGTCAAACAATAACTATTAATTATTTTTGAAAATGTCTAAACAAGCACCAAGTCAAGGTTAAGAACATTATGCAAATTTAGGTTTCCAGAATATATGACTGTAGCATAAAGACACAAATGTCTGATATATCATTCTTTTAATACTATGAAGGAGAGGTTCTTGCCAAGATCGATGTCTCTTTGGTCCTACATGCTGTACAAACACATACAAAGTCTCCCCAGGTCTCTCTCCTAAGGAGAGGTGACATAGGAGACCAGATCAAAGGAATACAATTGTTTTATTTTTTTATGTTTATTTGTATAAATACATGTAAATGTATATAAAAATATATATAATATATACATTTAAATTTTTGTATTATTATTAATAATTACCAACTACCCTTTTTCTTATAAAAGTCCCTGTTGCTTGCTGTTTATAGGTGTGTTGGTAGATGTCTTCAGGAAAGGGCAATAACTCTACACTTATCCCTGTCTTATATGATGGTATCCCATGTTTAAGTGTTGATAAAAGCATGGAGACATTTCTGCGAGTTGACAGGTGACAGTGATGCTGAGAGAGCACGACACAGAAGAGGGGATGAGCTGCACCTGGAGGAGGCCAGGCCCAGCCCTGCTGAGAGCTGGCAGGTTTTAGAACTCAAACTGGGCATTTTGGGGCTTCTGTCTCCAGTGTGAAGCTGCACAGACGGGGTTTCACCCCACAAAGTGCCTCAGGGGCGCTAAGAACATTTCTGGAAGCACTTTGAAACTCCCATTAGAAAAGTACTGTGGAAATGCAAGCTTTATTATCAGAAAACATTTTCCATTACAAAAGGAAATATTAGATTATTAGGTTTTTTCCATAATGAGCATTCATGCCACACTCCATTTTGTATTCTGCCTCAGCATGATAGCTCCATACTGAGTGGGAAAACAAAAATTAGTTTAATCAGTTTGTTTCCGTACACGCTTTAAGGAGCCTCATTTTAATGCGTTTGGCATTGCATTACATACAAATGATGAAATACATTTAGAAAAAATAGTCTGGCTACGTATCACGGGGAAAAAAAAGCGTAGGCACAGTTGGGTCTTAAGACACAGTTTCATCCTTCCTCTGAGGCAAGGCCGTCTATACAGGTGAGTTTAAATGTCTGTCTAATCCATTCTTAAAAAACTCCAGTGATGAAGATGCTTGGAAAGATGATGGGAATCCATTCCGCTATCCACCCTGTGTAGTTAGAAAGATTTTCCAGTGTCTTACCTAAGTCTTTTTTTTTTTTTTTTTTGCTATAATAAGGCTGTTACATCTCATCGAATTATAACTGAATATGGAGAATGTCTGACGGCTGCCTTCTTTTTCTGATCTTTTCCATATTTGAATATTTTTTTCTCAGCTACACAACATGAACTCTTCCAACATTTTATGTAGAAAGTTTTGAACTTTATGATCATATATGTTAATCTACACTAGTCTCTTCCTGTTTGTCTGTTATTTTGTTCTGGTTTTGGAAACACAGTATCTTATGTACAAGACCCCGCATTCCCTCAGTGACAAGTTGGTGGCTTCTATTTAATCTGGGGCTCTCTATAATGCCCACGTCCACATTCATCCCACAGAAATTGTTTTTCCATCTTATTATTCTTTTCCTTCTTCCATATTATTCTTTTCCTTCTCGCTAGTGCATCTTTAGACTTTTAACATGCTGACTTCAAACTACTTCTGTGATCTGTCAAGTTTAGTTTGAATTCTAATCTCACCCCTTGGAAATACTTAAATACTTGGTTTTGTACATGCGTAATCGGTCTGAAGTCAGTAAGTTGAGACATTCAATGTTTCAAGTCTATTACATGAATGAGGGTGATGGTTAGCTGTCACCAATAAAATATAGCACTAATGGGATATATCCATCATAGGCTATGCTCATAAAACTCCTAACACCAGTCTTCATAACCAGAGACGTGCCTTACAGCTCAGTTTGTGAAATAAACATTTACTTAAACAAAATACGCGGTAGGAAAGAGTCTGCTAAATAGAGCATGCAGCAGCAACAAGTTCTTTTGCTTAGGTGTACATTTGCCGTGAAGGTGCAAACTCTCAGTTCTCACTGTTGACTTGATTATCTTAATCCTGTTATCGCTAGCCCAATTACTCGGCTATACTGATGAGCTCACACTGACTTGTCAAAAAGTTGGAGGCTCCAGTCGACACCAGTTTTCCTGTGCTTTCATTTCACCCCAACCCTTTCTGTACGGTTTGCTGTAGGCAACCAAAGAGGGTAAGAGTTGTACGAGTTGTTTGTGCTCCAGCAACTCACTGCCCTGGAAACTCAGCAACATCTTCTGGCATGACAAGCCAACGGGTCATAAGAATGCGAAGTAATGTGCATCCTAGATTTACCTTCGTTTCCCATTTACCTAATCCATACTGTACTTAGCTTGAAACATTCCTGTCCATTAATGCCATGCGTTACTGGTTTATGCTCCTTGACCAGGGGTAGATAACTTACTCAAAGCTCATACTAACTACAGACAAAGATGAAAATTATCTGATATTTGAGCAACAATGGGGAGTTTTAATTATGTCCCAGATGAGATATCTGTTATCTGGAAAAGTAACACTGAAGAGTCTCTTTAGAGGGAAAATGTGTTTGTTATATACTTGCTATAGCTAGCCTTTAGTGTGTAATGTGTGGTTTCCTCATCTCCATTTTACAAGCTGCACAACTTTTCCCTTCATTCTTCAGTTACTCGGGGCAGAAGAACTTACTTATACAAAGCGGGCAGTTTGCAAAAGCTCTGTCAGGGAGGCTCAGAAAGAAGACTCCCTTGGATTCTTCTATGTCCTCATCTCTGCCCCAGATGTGCTAAGGGCTCTGAGTCTGCTTCTAGTTTCTTCTCTTACCCTACATCACTGCGTCGCTAGGTTAGATCGGAGACGGTGGTCTACTGGCGTCTGCGCTCAGCAGCGTCATGCTGACGGCTGAGCACTTACCCTGGTATTCTTGCATAGGGACTGTATTTTATTCAGCCTTATTGGCCTTCTGGTGAAGTCTTGTTGCCTTCACAAGCTAGGTTTTGCAAAACAGAAGGTGATACGGTCTCATCCTTACTTTCGGGGACATCCTCTTTAAAAGTTAAAGTGACTTTTACTAATAATGACCCAGAGTGTCCATTTTGCAGCTGCACGTGCTGTGACACAAGGATGGCGAGTGCCAGCACAGTGAGGACACCCAGCAGAAAAATAAGTTCTTGTGCTTAAACACTGAGTTCAGAATTGCTTTACACCTCCCAGTGCTCTTTCACTGATCAAACTGTTTCTCACTCCCCCTATAGGCTATTTTTCTCAATTTTTGGTTTCATGTGTTAATAACATGCTTCAGTTCTAATTCTATTTTCCTGAAAAAAAAAAAAATTGTGCTACGCTAGGCTTCTTGTTACCTTTTCTTCATTCTTCCCTACTACGCCATTTATTTCTGTCCGTTTCTTCTTTCAGAGTTGCGTACCTCATCCAAAGCTCTGCCTGCTTCATGAAGAGAAGCAAACCCCCCCTCTCCCAGGTGCCAAGCCTGGCCAAAGCTCTTCTTGTAGCTTAGCGGCTGCTTCTGAAGAAAGGCGACCCGCAACCTCCTGAAGGACAGCAGATGGAAACCTCACTGTCACCAGAGACTCAGGTGGCAGCTGCGCTTTGCCCAGTCCCGGCTTGCGAGACCCTCTCAAGAAGCCCCCACCTTGCTGGGTCAGCACGCAGGTGTCCTCTAAGCCAGAGGGGGAAGAAGGTTTCTTCTGCTACGTTGCATTCAGTGAAAGGGGTTGTCTTTTCAAGGGAGAGCAGCTCCGTTGTCCCAGCGTACTGTGCTGGTTATATCTAGGATACTTTCTTTTTTGGTTTATTTCCATTTTCACTGATTAGGTTTTCCATTTTTCATTCCTTTATGCAGTTTTCACTGTTTTCTCTCATCTGGTTCAATTTGCTAAATCTCCCCCATTCCCTTTTTTTTCAGTCTAGGATTAAAAAAAAAAAAAAAAAAAAAGAGTGTTCTTAGAGACATAGTTGCCGACATATTTACAACAGTGACATCTTAAAAGTCTGATGTACACAAGTTGTGCTTTTAAATATGTCAGCCAGTCAAAGGCATTACTCTGCTTCCCACAGATCCACTAACAATGTTAAAACACAACTTCCTCTGTCTATTTAGCCCTTGTATGGCAAGCCCGTAAGTGATGGCTTCCGGGCTTTATAAATACTAACAGCCAAACAGCAAAGCATTTTCTGATTTCTTGGCCTCGCGTTTCCTTCAAAGATATCAAAAAGTATTTTCCTGAATTCTTTGGCGAGGCGTATTTGATGTGAATCGGGAGCGGAGGAAAACAAGGGAAAGGACCCGTCATAAGGATGAAATCCCAGGTTTGGATCCCAACCTCGACAGTCCAGTGACGGAAAACCGGTGACGGTGACCAAACTACAACTCTTTCGATCGATTTACTTGGGTTTAGCATCTGGCTCTACAGCGTTGAATCAGCAATAGAATTAGCACCGAGCTTAGCAGAACAAGGAGTTTGCCACACTGCCTTAGAGTCTGAAAGCAGTTTTACAACGCGTTCCCATCGTCTGCAGTTTGATTTCTCCCTGTCTCTCTCCTCCTCTCTGCGGTGCTTTCTCTCAGCTCCACGGGTCCAGATTGAGAGGCAGCTTGTGAGACTCGTATACTTAGCTAGTTGCATTCCGTTTGCCAATGTGCTAAAAATGAAGATATTTTTAAATAATTGTTTCGTTGTCTAGTTTGTTTAATGTTTCTGCATTGTTCTCACTTTGGAAAGTTCCGTTCACCCACATGACTGGAATAATATCTTCGTCAGAAACACCCTCGATTCAGTTTATCTGCTCGGGTTGTGGAGCCAGGTCTTCTCCTGTGCTGTAAATCAGCACTCCTGCGGCGACTTAAAAAACGTTTATGTATTTGCCGATTTACAATTATTAAAGCTCTGGTGATGCAATATAAAAGTCAATGCTTGGAGAAGGAAAACAGAGCTGATGATAGATTTCTCTTCTTTGTATATAGCCTCTGCCAAAACCATGGCGATATAGATACCACGAGAATATTGGCAATTGTTAGAGGTATCTGAGAGGCACAAAGTACGCTGTATGGCAGATAAGCACACTGAAGGTACACAAGTTTGTCATTAAATAAGAGGTATCTTTGAGCTGATAAAATTACCTCTGTGTGTCATTGTTCGTGTAGTGAAAAGGGAGCATAAAGTACTATTTGAATTCAGTCAAAAAATTAAAAAACCCACCACAGCTTTCAGAGATGTAACCGATTTGTTCCAGAATTGTTCACTGGCTGATATACAGCGTATTGTAACATTATTTTGTTCATGTTTTAAAAGATGTGTCTTGAGTCACTGGACCAGCTCAAAACATAAGTCTCATCAGATCACAAAAATGCTGAACCATTTGCAAATAAGTGAATGAGCGCTGACGCTGGGCTGCATGTGAGACACAGACCAGCCAGTCTTCCAGATTTCTAAATACACGAAAGGTAAACAAGATGCACCTCCGTGGGCTAAAGTATGGCTGACCTGAGCCGAGGAACGAAGGGAAATGCAACTGTCTGGTAATCCACTTCATCAACCCGTCTCCGTATTTCACTCTTCCTTACAATGAAGTAACCACTCAGAGCTTATAAGATAGAGGTTAAGACAAACGCTTGAACCTACCGATGAATACAGCTGTAATGAAGTAGCAGTACAACCATGGTTTACTTCCCTTGTGCCCCAAACGTCAGCTGTACCACTGAGGGATTTCAAGTGTGCTTGGTTTGGGGGTTGCGTTTTTTTTTTTCGCTTGGCTGTTTTTTGTTGTGGGTGGTGAATGCTCTGAATTTCCCAATTATAGCAAAGGCAAGAAAGAAGGAAAAAAAAATAAAAAGTACTTCAAGAAGGGGAAAAAGAAAAATTGCCAGGAACACTAGGAGGCCAAGACAGACACAGTCAGAGGCCTGGTAATTTCATCAGAAAGTGTTCACACGATACCTCCAGATTCAGGACTGTCATTGATTGCACGGTCTGAATATAATGGCGTTACAAAGATGCAGTTAATACCAAAGGTGGCCAGGAGGACTTCTCCTGCTAGCATAATGTGTAAAATGGGAAGATGACAATTGGACTATCAGAACCTGTAGTGAACTGTCTATTAGATATGACTTTTCTACTTGTGAAATTAGCAGATGTGTCACAGAAATAGTTCAGGCCAAATGAATTCAGATGGGATTTCTCCTTAAGGGCTCTGGTGTATCTCTGGCTAATCAGGTGGTAAGACAAAAAGCCCAGCAAGCATGCCGGTAAGGGGGGTGGGAGGGGGGATTGGGGGAAATAAAGCAACAAAAAACCCCACCACAGATAATGTTTTCCTCAGGTTCCTCATTAATCAGGGAGAGAGAACTGGGATTTATATGGTGAATTTATGCTAACTGGTTTACTTGGAGAAGTAAAACTTAAAGAATGCAACTGAAGCTCTCTGGATGCAGAAAGCTTTCCTGGCTGTGCGATCAGGAATTATCCCTGGCATATTCCACAACTCCCGTTTGATGCCCTACTTCAGCTACCGCTGTTGTCAATGCAGGGAGACAGGCTTTGGCCCTCATAGCAGTGCCGCCTGGGACAATCTTCTAAAATCTTTAATCAAAAAGTTATAGCTTAAAGTTTAAAACCACTTTGTGTGAAAGGAAGTATCTGGTAACCTCATCTGAAACTCGGGGGCAATTTCGTTGTGCAGAGCAGTCTAAGAGAGGATGACTTCCACCATGAAGATGTGTACAAAGCTAGAGAAGCTTTGTGCAGATGCCTGCCCCGGCCGGACAGCTCGCCTGCTACAGTGGTGAGCAGCAGAATTAATAGCAGCGGGGTGCTCCAGGTGTGCAGCTTCATGTGTTACACACTTGGGAAGGTATATAACTTTGACGTTTACTGGAGCGCATGGACTGTGATCGCTAAGCAGGAAACAAAAGCGGCCTAATGCGATTCTAAAAGTAGACCTGTTAGGGCAATAACTAAAGTCTCAGATTAGATACCTGCCTCTGACTTCAAAACGGACTCGGATTCTTCCAGATATACAAATCTCACGCTGAGAAGTCCGGCTGAACACCAACAGTTGTTCTGCTAGTATTGTGTAAGGGTTGGTGACTTATTCTTCTGACGCAACTAATCTAACAACGCTTTTAAAACATCAGTTTTCCTCCTGCAGCTCTGACCAGGTAAACCGAGGCATTAAAATTAAGTTTATTGCCAAAGACTGCACTGGCCTAAAACACAACGGACAACACTTCAGTTTCTAAGTCCCATCTGTAGATGTGCTTCTGTACTTCGGTGTTTTGCTTTTTTGGTTTAACATTTGTTTGGGTTTGTGGTTGGGTTTGTTTGCTTGTTTGTTTTTGTTTCCCAGGTAACAGTCAAAGGCAATCTTAGGCTGCACAAACCAAAATATTTGCAGCGTACTTTTGTCCTCCTGTACTCAGACTAAATTTTCTCCAAAGTGAGGTTGATATATATCAGTGAATCTGAAAAGGACTTTGCAAATAAGTCAGCACACACATTTGTATTTTCATTTGCCCCATGAAATTCAGTGCTGTTAACGGCAAAAATTAGCAACTTTAATGTTTTAGGCTTCTCTCAGCTCTAAAAAGCCTTATACATAGCTCTTGGAAATAATTTAGCTCTACCACTGATGTTCAGGGGAGGATATTACCCATTTAATTTAGAAAGACAGGGACTACAGTTTCTAAGCACTGTGTGACAATACATATACTACAAAGTACAAGAGATACCTTGTTGTCATATCTTCCAAGAAATGAATTGAGAAATCGTGAGTGGGTTTTTTCTAGTGCAGTCAGCAATAGCTTAACTCATTGCCTCTAGACATCACTTACTAATTATTTCACAGGAGTCTAAGTTAAGCCAATTGCCAAATGCTCTTGAAAATCCCTATCCAGCTTTATAAAATACTTCAGTTTGAAATGAAATGCAGCTATACTTTTTATATTTTTTATTTATATAAATATACATATATTTTAAATTTATTTTTACCTAAGAGCATAGACATAGAAGTTACATGGATGCTCTCAGTCAAGGAGAAGCAATTCAGCTGCATATCTGATTTGTTCAGGTATAAAGCTGACTATATATATATACACAGACTATTATTTAGCAGATGTAGTAGATAGTAAGACAGAATCCCAGTGGGATGTTTTCTCTTAGCAGAGCATTTGGAGTGGTCCTCAACAGAAAGAGCTTTAGCTAGTTGTGCCTACTGGGACAGAAAGCAGGTTTTACCAACTCACCAAAGCTAAGAATTCCATAGTATGAAACGCTGTTGAGTTCACACAAGCACCAAGTAGGTGCTGCAACCATGTGTTGTGCAGCTTAACTGTTACAAGGAAATAAATTTGAAATTCTTATTTAGAGGCCTCGGTTCCCTGTGTTATTCACTGAAGGAGTTGTCCACCTCAGAAGGTCCATTTGAAACCACCTCCGGACTGAAGGTCAACACACTTACTGCAGCAGGAGCAAACTGGGGAGAACTATATGCAAATTCTTTTTTGTCCCATGAAGCAGGAGTCTTCGTTAAGGACACAGCAGTGTCTCCGCCTACTTACAATCCAAATCCTTAAATATAAATGCCTACAAATGCTTTCCCGATAAATAGATGTAAAGAATTCTTCTGAAGTGCAGAAGACACAGAAGTGCAAAGTCAGGTGGTTACAGCACCTTCTTGGCATCAGAAAGACACAAGTGGGAGTCCAAACCTGTGGGCACACTTAACAGTCTCCACTGTCATCTGTCACCGTCATTCTGATGCAGAACGGACTGAAGCCTCAGGGGCCAGAAAGTGGGAACAAGAATGAGCATCACAGTACTATTTCAGATATGTCCTCAGTCAGTCTAAATCCATCCTTCATACAAAGGAGAAAACCCAATACATATTAATGCGCTTACCAAAATGCAATTGTATAAGAGGGGGGACAGCAACTCACTCTCCTCCCATATGGGTTCTATGAGAAAAAAGTTGCTATTGCTGCACATCAAGTAGAGATTGATTGACTCACCATATGTAGGTTTGCTTTTAGATTAACATATAGATGAAACCCCACAGAGAATTTTACCTAACTTCTGCATCATAGCCCGGAAAAAAGCATGAACAAGATGACAAGGTGATGGTGGTACAGCCAAGGTGCTCCAGGGCACGGGAAGCAGCAGAACTTCAGGCTTGTGGGGAATTCTGCGGTCAAAAGCTGAGGTCTTATTTGCCCTGGACACCCAGGAAATGAGCTGCTGGAGCCAGGGTCTGCAGGAATGGTGTTCCAAGTTTAGGCATCTAAATTAATTATCTTTGGATCTGACCTTTAAGATTAGAATAGCAGAGACCCAAGATAAGAGCTAAGAAAAGAGAAGACAAATATATTGATGCTTCATCTCTCTAGCAATACAGAGAAGCCTTTCTTCACGTGCTCAGCTTCCTAATGGTTCTGATGAAACAGATGTTTCTGCAACCAGTGTATATTTTTTACAGTATAAAAATTAAGTGGAAAGACTCAGTAGAGTGGTTAAGGGATCTAATCATCTATCTTTGCCTGACTCTCAACAGGACATCCATTTTCTACAGGTTTCTTCAATGGCACAGCCCAGCTAAACTGGTTTATAAACCTTACTCTGGGGAAGCATAGCACAAAAGCAACATTAACACACACACACAAAAAAAGGAGATGAAAGATAAATAGCAATGTCCTTGACATCAGTATCGAATCTTCTTGAGGTAAAGATGGACTTTCATGTTCATGTTTACTTCAGTCTTTTCACTCTGCCTTTTTAGTTGATGCCCAATATATACAATTATACACTTCCAACTTTTTTTCCCTTCCTCTTCTGGGATGTTAATTTTTAAACCAAGTAGTTCTCTGTCCTTTCTTGCTAGGTATTTTTTGTGTTCTAACTGTGAGGTAAATGTTATTGTAGAAAATTTTAGGTCACTCTAGTGATTTGGACTAGCCTGAGTTTGTAGAAAAAGTTCATCCAGATAGTACAAAGCACTAGTCAAGGTATTTAGGTAGTCAGAAGTGAGGGATTCCAAGTAGGCGCCCATGACAGCCATTTGGGCCAGAGGTAGCCTTTTACAGAGCAGCCTATTTCCTTCAATATTCAAAGATTACTGAGTCTCAGCTCTCTTGCTGTGCCGTATATTTGTTTGCAGTCTTTCAGCCTTTCTAGCCACAGTACAGTGAGATGCAGTCAGCTGCAAATTCTATATGGTGCTGAAAGCCCTCAATTCCCCAATTTATCGCCATAGCTCATTACACAAGTAGGCCTGGCTGGCTTCGCAGGCAGATGTTAAGATCACGGTGGACCTTATGTGGCATCTTCTGAGTACACCAGAAGGCTGAACAGAAGGACTCACCCAGACACGCACAATTCTTGTATGAGATAACACCAAGTACTGTATTGGGTTTGCCTGGCAAAGTTTTGGTAGCAGGGGAGCCAGGGTGAGGGAGACTGTCCCCCAGCAGCCATGGGGATCCACGGTAGAGCAGATATCCACCTGCAGCCTGTGGAGGACCCCACACCAGAGGAGGTGGATGCCCAAAGGAGGCTGTGACCCCATGGGAAGGCCATGCTGGAGCAGGCTCCTGGCAGGACCTGTGGCCCTGTGGAGGGAGGAGCCCACAATGGAGCAGGTTTGCTGGCAGAAATTGTGACCCCATGGGGGACCCATGTTGGAGCAGTCTATTCCTGAAGGACTGCACCCCGTGGAAAGGACCCATGCTGGAGCAGTCCGTGAAGAACTGCAGCCTGTGGGAAGGACTCCCATTGGAGAAGTTCATGGAGGATTGTCTCCCATGCTCCCATGCTGGAGCAGAGTAAGAATGTGAGGAGTCGTCCCCCTGAGGAGGAAGGAGCGGCAGAGACAACATGTGCTGAACTGCCCACTGTAGGAGAAGATCAAGTGCTAGACCACCTGAGGAACCTGAAGGTGCACAAGTCCATGGGACCTGATGAGATACATTCATGGGTCCTGAGGGAACTGTCAGATCAAGTCGCTAAGCCACTAGCTGTCATATTTGAGAAGTCGTGGCAGTCTGGCAAGGTTCCTGCCAACTGGAAAAGGGGAAACATAACCACTATTTTCAGAAAGGGAAATAAGGAAGACCCAGGAAACTACAGGCCAGTCAGTCTCACCTCTGTGCCTGGCAAGATCGTGGAGCAGATCCTCCTGGAAACTCTGCTGAGGCACATAGAAAACAAGGATGTGATTGGTGACAGCCAGCATGGCTTCATCAAGGGCAAGTCATGCCTGACAAATTTGATGGCCTTCTATGAAGGGGTTACAGCGGCAATGGACAAGGGAAGATCAGCTGACGTCATCTACCTGAACTTGTGCAAAGCGTTTGACTCTGTCCCACACGATACCCTGGTCTCTAAATTGAAGAGACATGGATTCGACAAATGAACCACTCAGTGGATAAAGAACTGGCTGGACGGTTGCACTCAAAGAGTTGCGGTCAATAGCTCGATGTCCAAGTGGAGAGCAGTGACGAGTGGCATTCCTCAGGGGTCGGTACTGGGGCCTGTACTGTTCAACATCTTTGTCGGCGACATGGACAGTGGGGTCAAGTGTGCCCTCAGCAAGTTTGCTGTTTGGTGAGGTAGACAGGCTGGAGGGGAGGAATGCCATCCAGACGGACCTGGACAGGCTGGAGAGGTGGGCCCAAGCCAACCTCATGCAGTTCAACAAGGCCAAGTGCAAGGTCTTACATCTGGGTCGGGGCAATCCCAAGCACAAACACAGGCTGGACGGGGAAAGGCTGGAGAGCAGCCCTGAGGAGAAGGACCTGGGTGTGCTGATTGACAAGAAGCTCAACATGAGACAGCAGTGTGCAATGGCAGCCCAGAAGGCCAACCATATCCTGTGCTGCATCAAAAGAAGTGTGGCCAGCAGGTCAAAGGAGTTGATTCTGCCCCTCTACTCCACTCTTGTGAGACCCCACCTGGAGTACTGCATCCATCTCTGGAGTCCCCAACATAAGAAGGACATGGACCTGCTAGAGCGTGTCCAGAGGAGAGCCACGAGGATGATCTGAGGGCTGGAGCACCTCTCCTATGTGGAGAGGCTGAAAGACTTGGGGCTGTTCAGCCTGGAGAAGAAGGTTCCAAGGAGATCTTACTGTGGCCTTCCAGTACCTACAGGGGGCCTACAGGAGAACTGGGGAAGGACTTTTTACTAGGGCAGGTAGCAATAGGACGAGGAGGAATGGCTTTAAACTAGAAGAGGGCAGGTTCAGATTGAACATTAGGAAGAAGTTTTTCACTCTGAGGGTGGTAAGGCACTGGAACAGGTTGCCCAGAGAGTTTGTTGAGGGGCCCATCCCTGGAGGTGTTCAAGGCCAGGCTGGTCTAGTGGGAAGTGTCCCTGCCTATGGCAGGGGGGTTGGAACTTGATGCTTTTCAAGGTCGCTTCCAACTTAAACCATTCTATGATTCTATGATTCTATGAAATGACCACAACCCCCATTCCCTGTCCCCTTGCACCACTGCAGGGGGCAGGTAGAGAAATCAGGAGTAAAGTTGAGCCCAGGAAGAAAGGAGGGGTGGGGGAAAGGTGTTTTAAGATTTGGTTCTATTTCTCATTGCACTACTGTGATTTGATTGGAAACAAATTAAATTAATTTTCCCCAAGTTGAGTCTGTTTTGCCCATGACGGTAATTGGTGAGTGATCTCCCTGTCCTTATCTCAACCCACGAGCCTTTCATTATATTTTCTCTCCTGTCCAGCTGAGGAGGACAGTGATAGAGCAGCTTTGGTGGGCACCTGGTGTCCAGCAGAAGTCAACGCACTGCATATAAGCAAAAAAAAAAAAAAAAAAAAGCTTGAAAATACCTCACTTTTCTATGGTTTGAGAAGTGAAGTCTAGCACAGCAAAACAAAAATCAGACCTACTTTTAATCTGTGAACAGCTCTCTTGATGAAATCTGTCATGCTTCTGGCTTCTTTTGTTCCTTGTGAAAAGAGCAAAAATGTTATTTTTCATAAAGAACTTCCAAATGTTTTATCTTTATTAATGTTTCTTTATAATATAGTTCATCACTGCAGGCAAATCTGTCTCGTTCGTTAATTCTTCCATTGTCAAAACAACATAACCAATAGTTTATAACATCATAAATCTTGGACATCAATCATAATATAGTGATTCCCCATTATATACAGGATTGTCTCTTCTGATATGTTTGAAAGGCCAGTCATGACTGGTTATACATTAATCTGTTGCTACGTGCAGCATAATATTCTGTATTGAAGCAGTCAGCCTATTAATGGCATATGAATTTTTGAGTTGCTTTTGTCACTGTTTGTGGTTTTCCAGATGGTAAGAAATTAATCGCTTAGTTTAAATATTTTTTAATGCTCTTTCTGCGAGTTTCATATTTGATGCAGGATTTGGCAAGTCTCTGAAGTTTGAGGCCTTAAATATACAGCCTTCTATCCAAAAAGCTTGAGATCCCTGTTCCATGCTACTAAAATGCAAACAAGAAATAGAAAATTACTGGAGGGGAGGCAAAAAAAGGACGTAACAGGAGTGATTCATAGTTTAATTTCATACCCAACTGGGAAGCAAAATGTAGCCTCACTATCTAAGTCTTCAAAAGATCCAGTTCAGTAAATATGGCTGTTTCAGACGTCTTCAGAAAGATTTATCCATCAGCTGTCATTCTTCTCTTAAGCAGGATACACAAAGAAAGATTCAGTGCCGCCAGCAGCTGATAGACACATTTAAGAGACCTCAATGCCTTTTCTTTGCGATAACTTGAAGAAAGAGCACAAAATCAAAACAAGAGTACCAGAGTGCTTCACATGGCTGTTTTCCTTTTTTGATTTTTGGGCTCTTAATGCTGGCATTTTTGAACTTGACTGGGGAAAGTGGAGAGGAGACCACTCAAGTCATTGCTACATCTGTGGTTATTATCTGTGGGTATGATCATCTAAAGGCTCTAAAAATCCGTGGATCCTATTTGCTGTGTTACACAACTATAAGCAGGTCTAACGCCGCAGAAACCGTGCAACTGCAGCAGCAAATCACCAGGACGGGGGAAATCTGAAGACCTGAGTGCTACAGGTGACAGGCTTTTATGTTGCAAAGCAATAAGTCATCTCCTGAAAATTTTTTAAGTTGGAAGAAGGGAGTGAAGAGGAAAAAGCAATGGGCTTCAGGTCTTAAAAAGTGGTGATCAAAGAGGCAATAGCTCACAGATGAGTATCAGTTTGGAATTGTGCAGTCCTATGTACCAGGTGCTTCAGCTCTAGTAGGACAAACACGAGTTCAGGGTAAATCAGCTCCTCAAAAGTATGTTCTTAAACTGCCTGGAGACACCCTCGCTTGGTCAGAGATCACGTCTAGCCTGAATTCTGTATTTCAGACTTCTGGAAACAACTGAATGGAGGAATTTCCTTTACTAAATGCCAGAACAGCACAGCCAGCTCACTGAGAACATTATACCAGGTAAACTGCAATTAGCTGGCATAGACAGCTGAACCTTGCAAGCCTCCTTGAGCGAGCAACCACCCACCCCCAGGTGATGTGCTGCCTGAAAACCAGAGCGCACAGAAGCTGTAGCCATCCTGCTCACTTTGAAAGAGGGTCCTGGCGTAACTTTCACAGGTGGGCTGTCACTGCTCTAGAAATTATAATGTTTCCCCACATCTCTGCCCTGAGTAAAGATGCCTTCCCAGGACGCTGAAGGTCTCCTCCAGGCAGGAGATAGCCTCCCATCCGTGACCTGCTATCTGTGCAGCCAGGCAATGCGAGACTAGCCCAGAGAGTCGGGCAGGGCGTTCCAGCTGTGCCAAGAGGAACACAGCGCTCGCAGACCTCAGTCCTCCAGGCAGCCTTTGGAAGTCTGTTTACCTCTCCGCTTTCTCTCCTTTACCTGGCGGTTTCTTATCAAACACCTTCTCACCAGCCAAAACCACGAGACGGAGCTTCTATCAGAGTTGTCATTGCTGACATTCCCTAGATAACCACTAACCTGGCTGAACTGAAGAAAAGGGGTGATAAAGGAGAATAAGGGAATCATTCATTTTTTTTGTAGTTTCTTGTTGGCAAAACTTATGACAACTGATAGTTATCCCGTTCCTATAGCTGATTTTGATCAAGACAGCATATTGAATGAAATATTACAGGTTAGTCTTAGAAGCAAGAACTGGGTTCTTTGTTTCGGGTTTTGTTTGGAATTTAAGTACTGCATTCTTTGCTTCCTCCAGTTCCCAGTTCTTGCCAGGCCATGTTCCCTCATTTGAAGTCATCTGCAGTTTCGGAAGAACATACCACTCTGGATATCTGAATACACACACAGTCATGTTTCCTTGCTACTATGCACCACACCTAAAGAAGGTCCTTGGATCACTGATGTTGCTATCCCTGATGTTGTACACATGTGGAAGATATCTTCAGTTACCAGTACAGTATTTGTGAAGAAAAAGAAAGCATTAGCCAACCTTAACAAAAAAAAAAAAAAAAAAAAAAGAAAAAAAATTGAAGAAAGGGAAAACTAATGTTCACCACATGCACTGCCTTGAGAATTCAGATGAACTTTCTGTGCTTCTCTTCTTTTGCTTTGGAAAAATGTGTAAGCCATGATTTTAAATCATTTGCAAACTCCTCCGCTTTAATTTATTAACGTAGGCTGACTGCACGAGAGCACTATTTTAACCTTAAACTGGAATACTAATAAAATCCCTACACAATACCAGATATGTTTAATTTCAGCTTTTATTGCACTATTATTCCAGTGGATCCCGAGAACATCTGATTGAAGTTACCTTAAAAGCTCTGCATTTAAATTAGATACGGAACCAAATAAACTCCGCTGATCACAACAACCTTGAACTTGTGGAAATTCAGATCTAGATCCAGGCTTTGCAGCTGGATTCCATCCTGAGTTTAAATGCGACTCAGAATCAAAGAGTGTTGTGGCTGCACTCACAGTTTACAGGAAACATTCAATTCAACATTTTTGGTAGGTGTTCCATCCTTTAATTACTCCCAAATTTCTGCCCAACTCTTCATACCGATACCTAAATTCAGACTCTTGTTTTCTTTCTGAACCAACTAAAGCCTTAGCAGACACATCACTTCACTACAGAATAAACATCGTGGCACTGGTTTGAGTCCAAAACTCTCTGAACAACTGTTCCACATCTAAGTAATTGCTCCAGCAGTAGTGGGGTCGCCTCCTTGTTTATATAGATGGGGGGGGGGAGTGGTTGGAATCACAGCCCATGACTTTATCATACAACATGAAAAGCCTTTGGGCTATCCTCTCAGCTGGGATAAATAAGCAGAGCTCTATTGGTTTCTGGGTGAATGAGATTATAATTCGAATCAGAAGCGTGGTGTTTGTTTATACCATAACAAAGTATCACAGAAGTGTGTATCATAAGCCTTAAAGCACTGTGCCCAAGGACGGCAAAACCCAAGAGTCTGAGCTTAGGTTTCAGTGACTCCAGTGAAGTTATGCCTATTTATTTCGGGATAGCAGTGCTGATGTGCACCAGCTGAGAATCTGGCTCTTTAACTCCTAAGATGACAGCAGAAACCATCTAGAGGGGGGTGGGGGGAGGGGTCGGGGGTGGGAATCAGCTTGAGTACAGAGCTGTGCCGCTGATAAATGGGTATCAGCCATCTCTTAAACGTGCAGGCCTGTTTCTTCCAAAAAGCAAAACTAGAAAATTAATAAACACGTGTAAAAGAAAGGACCTGTTTCCTTAAGGAATTTCAAATGTGTACACTATGCTTCGCATTCCAGTACAAAGGATTTTGATCTTGAGTAACAACACTTAACCAGTTACTCATTTTACGTGCTTGCACATACAGCCCTCACGACTCAAAACAAAATCCTGTATAAAATGCCATTCCATTCAGTTAATTTGACAGCCTATGCTCAGCTAAAACCAAAACTACCCTTTCTTCCACGCATGCAGAAAAAACCCAAACCAGCCGGCAGAAGTAAACTCAAAGGACAGTTTCTCCTGGTAGCACATCCGCACAGCTCATCCCGGTGGGAGATGATACAGGATGTAACATTGCTATGTTTCACAATAATTATGTAAGAGAAATCACATGTGGCATAAACAGAACATATAACAAAGAACAGCAGTATATGTTCAAATAAACCACTGGCTATGTCAAAACTAGTAATTTCTTTACCGTAGTGGACTCAATAAGTTAACAGGTCCAATGAGCCTAATGACTTTATTATCCACTCCTTCCCTCTTGTTGCTCTTCATTGAGGCTGGAGCTGATTTTTTTCCGGAATCATTATGTTTGTGCAATCCGAGCATATTGTTATTTGCTACTTTCTGCATGATCATTTTGGCATTCTTATGAGAGAAGATGATGATGGTTCTGTCTAAATGTTGGGGGGGATTATCACTGACATGGGAAGTTATTAGGTTTGATGCAATATAAAGAACATTCGCAGTCAGAAAACAGCATCTTTCATTTTTAGGAATGGAGGTAATTGTGCTTTGTGACAGTGCACATCCTTAAAATGTTATGTATCATTGCGTACTTAAAAAAGCAGTACACTTTTCATTGATCTTTCAATTTCATTTTGATTTAAAATGCAGATCTTTCCCTCCATTGAAATCCTAGCATTTTTATTTTAAAATGTATCGGAAAAAATCCATTTCAGACTTATGCAGCGCCATAAATTACTTTTTGTGGTTGAAACAGTATTCGCTTATGTCATGGGTTGAACATCCTCCTTTATTAGAATGCTATTTATTGCCACCAGCTGCAGTGCTTAGCTCGGAAAGTTCTTGACACCAGCGATTGCTTTTCAGCACCAATGCTTCCGGCTGCTAACGGGGGCTTCTATTGCCAAATGCAGCCACCTCTCTTAAACTGTTCCTTCTGGTATACAGACAGCTCCTGTCATTGTTACCCAGTGCAGGAGCTGGGGGAAAGGGATCGCGTCTGAACCCACTGCTACGTAATCTCTTTCGCTATAAATCTCCCATAACTTTAAAAGGCCCTGCCAAACACCGCTAGCTTGAAAGCTGTCAAATGCGCTCAGGAAATCTACCCATCAGCAATGGATTTTTTTCAGAATTAAGACGTGAGTTCAGCTTGTGAGCAAAGGATGTTTTATATAACTAGCCTCAGATTTAGTAAAAGCAACGGGGCTTCTGTATGCGTCAACTACGTAGCCCCTGGTTTCCATTTTATTAGATTTTAGGGCAGGGAGAAACCAGACAAAGGTAATTGCTCTTCTTCTGTTAAGGGCTATTATTACTCCTGCATGAACAGTTAGCGCTGCTATTTTCTTTTGCCTATGCCTATGGCAGCCGGGAAAACTAAGCAGGAGGAGTATAAAAGCGGCAGTGTCAACAGATGTCCTACCGAACAGTAAGCGTACCTTACACGGTAAATCTTCAAAGCAGTAGCGTGTGTGCTGCTCCTGTGTATGCAAATCCTGTTATTTTATTGATATTCATTTGCACACATGCCTTCTTCACAGCTAAACCCTTGAGAAGCCATTGCATATAATTGGGCTCAACTAAGCAACAGAGGCAATCAGTGACAGGAGGAGACTGAACTCTTTTAACATGGAAAGAATTCCTTTCCTCCCTCAGCAGAGAAACACCCAGTAGGTCAAAGAGGAAGGTTTCTCTGCAGTATAGCACAGACAAGCCTGTTATACAGATGCCTGAACCACTGGAATCTAGAATTAAAAAAAAAAAAAAAAAAAAAAGTAAAAAGTCAGGCCTCATGAACACAATTTTTCCCTTTGATTAAATAAAAGAATGAGCAAATATACACATAGACAAAAATGTGTATATTTAAAAACTGTAAAACATTCAAACTAGAGTCTTTGCAGAGTTAGGCTCTCCCACACAAGATAACTTAACTGGCAAACATTCTGAATTTTTATTTTTTTTTTTACTCACTGTGAAAACTGATAAAAGTAGGTGTCCTATTCATCTTACAGACAGATTACAAAAAAAATAATCATTCTTCTGCCCATAATGTAGAGGGTACAAGAGACATCTGAAAGTTGGAGTTATTTATGGGTCAAAATACAATTACTCTTTATTCCTTATCTTGTCCCTGCAAATAACCCGTAACAGTTGTTAGCAAATTACTTTCTCCTTCATATCTTTAAACGGGAGATAAGTATATGTTTCCTCTAAATGACGCATAAAAATAAACTGGCACAACAGTTTGACTATAAGTGTTACGTGTGACGGAGCAGCCTTCATAAAAATGACCACTTCTTTGCATCTATATTCTCCGTGGGCCAGAGTCTCAGCCATACTCTGCCCTACACACGATATCCTAAAATAAAGTCAGTGTCCACTTCCCCACCACTGGAGGAGGTCTGCTCCGGTTCACACCGATCCCGTTCTAGCCTTTTCTTCGGGAAGTACAAGACGAGATATGAAAATGTTAACGTCATGAAGAACGGGTCCCTTAAACAGCTCCTCTCTTCTGTTCCAGCTGGACTTCTGCCAATTCAAATGGATGAGTGAGGGCCAACAGACATATTAGTGCAACCCTGTATTTAAAGCTAAATTATCCCCTGGATGACCCTAGAGTCAATTTATGGGTGCAGAGACTAATGTACAATAGAGTTCAGAAAGACTCCAAAGCCTAGCTTTGGAAATGCCTTGGCACATGCCACTGGGGGGACACCCCGGGGGTGAGGAGTGGTAAAATATATACGTGCTTATTTTCTGTGTTTGTGCAGTGTCCTATTTTGGGATTTTTTTTTTTTCATTTCTTTTTGCCCCTTTTTGACTAAAAAAAAAATAAAAGGAAAAGATAAAGACCCTCTGAGTTCCCCTTATACCAATGAAAATGAAGTCTACTGATTTTAATTCTTACTACTGTTTAGAACAATAATTTATCTCTGCAGACAAGTTTTCCCCTAAGGAGTTCAGTAGTTCAGCAGTATACCTCTTCCTCGTTCCTACAGATGCAAGAAATATCTGGCTGCATGTTGCACAAGCATCCTCCATGTTAGCAACGGTGAACAGTAGCCTTCTTAGTTCCCCTTCTCCTAAGGGTTTTTCTGCACGAAGACACCACCAACTTCCTTACAAATGACTTTCTGCGTTGGGAGTACGAACACGAAAGTGGGTCGCTTTGCTGGTAGTTCTGGGCAATTTTTGTAATCCTTCCTTGGTGCAGAGCAACCCTTCTCAGTATTTGATTGGGATTGGGCTTTTCCCAAGTTGCCTACTCTATATAAGCTTTCATTCTCACTGCTTTAATTTTTATCTCACTTTATAATTAGCAGCTGACTTTGACTAAGCTACCACAGAAACCTGGTAAGCTTTAATGAGTTCTCCCGACTGTCCCCAAAATATAATTTCAGAAACAACTCACATCTTCAGACCAAGCCTATTATAAAAACAAGCCCACCAAAAACTTCTGAGTAATAAAAAAGGCATGCAGATGCAGCAACGTCCTCATTTTATGTAATTTTTTGTTTCTTTCAGAAAAGTAGAACCATGAATGACATTTTTATTCCCAAGTTTCTTAAATGCATCTTGAAACAAAAGTTTTTTCAGAAGACAAACACGTAGCCCAGAGCAGATAGAAAGCAACTGTTGTAACTGAGAGGAGGGACAAGAGAGAAAAAAAAAAAAAAAGAAAAAAGAAAAAACAGCATCAAAGTGAGTTTAGTGTATTTTACTGCAATTTCAATAAGTTTAGTTTTGATCATAAAAATTATAGTTATGACAACCACAGAGCTCTCTGTTGTCTGGTCATTAATCCTACTTGCTTTCTTGTAGAAGAGCTCGCAATTATCCACCACTTTCCTTTCCGTGTAACACCATTTCCCATATAAACATACTGCTTTAGTGTTTTTATGACTCAAGGCCGCTGCTGTGCATTGGAGTAGGTATCTGTACCTACTCTCTAGGAGTACGAGTTACACAAACACCAACGTAGGACTCTGTTAAGGTAACGCAAGTGGCCGGGCAGTCACTTGTATGCCACTAACTGAAAGAGAGTCAGGGAACAGTAACAGTCTCTAGAGCAGCTGATTTACAAGCCAAAACCCCTCAGCATCTCCGAGTTAAATGCAAGCAAGAGAGGGGTGAAAGGCTGTTGCAGCAGCTTCCCCGTATAGAACTGGTCGGTGTGGCAAGCAGGACCACCTTCCTTCATTTGCTCCTTTGAACACAATTATTCCCACCAGCAGCAATAGCCGAGGAGGGCACCTGACCGCTGTATAAGAAACCATCTATCCCGTTCATACCACCAGATATTTAAATGAAACACTTGTAACGACCCCGCCACCAGTTTGCATACTGAGCAGTATACAACTCTGAAGCTGTGACTCTTTCGGCTGCCTTATACAGGTCATTTTTCTGCCGGTGTTTCCAAAAGCAGAGAAGTAGGGCAAGCTTCTCAAACTTGGCTGCCTGAAGCAATCTATCTGTTCACCTATGTGAGAAGCTTAACTGAGCAGCCTAATTTTTAGATGCAAGCATTCAAACCTCCCATTAAGTCTCTGTCAGAGACTTTCCTGAGTCTTTTGCGCTGGTCTATATTTAGCACGTCTATAACCAGCCCTAAAAATGAAGCACAGGGGCAACTTAAAACCAATGGCCGGACTTTCAAGAGTAACACAGAAGGGTGTACCTCAGGTTTTGGTTGCCTAACTTGAGAGAGTAAAAGGGTCACGTTTTCATAAGCGCTCAGCATGTACTTTGAAAAATATTACACGTTATCCGAGTGCTTTAACAACCAAAAAGACGCATTGAAGCAAAACAAGTTCCTGCTTACTCTAACTACCTTTGCTCAGCTCACCTGGGGATGGCGAATGTGTTCAGTTGCTTTGTGACAAGCACATGAAGGTGGCAGACAGACCGCAGTCACGTGCTGTTGAAACCTCATGGTTACGGGCATGCTAAAGGCAAGAGCAGTCCAAGACTGAAGTTACCCAGACCAAATAAAATCATACAACATCCAGGTGGGACCTATTGTTTCACACTGTAGAATCCAAAACAAATTTTCCACCCATGGGAACTAATAAACTTCCATACTCAGGCAATCTGGACAACTGCCTGAATGGATGATCGGTCATCTTTAGAAGAAAGATCATCTTGCAAAGGTTAGTTCATATAGAGAGGAGAACAAAATAAAAAGGAAAAAAAAAAAAAAAGTCAAGCAGTCAAGAAAATGGTGGAACTTTAGAAGAACACACAGTTATGCTATCTTTATGACAGACCCAAATAAACTATGGCACCAGATACATCCAGACACTACTTGGGAATTGCAAGATGTTTTTGCCAGAGAAACGTATAGAAGTTTTACTTGGATGCAACTGGAAACTGAAAACTAAATTAATGCAATAATATGACAGAGCGTCTGAATACTCTTTGGGACTGAAAACTTATCTATTGAAAAACTTCTGTTCAAAAAGCATTGCACAGAAATGGACTGCAGCATCAAAGTAAGAACACCAGGTAGGATTTAACATGAAGAAGGACAAGTCAGTGTTAATGGGAGAGAGAGACCATATTACAGATGCTGGTAGCCAAAACCAACAAGCTTGCTTTCACTAGATCTTAAAGAATAATTTTTAATTTAAGTACTGGCATTATAGAAAGCCACAAAAAAATGAGACTCCCAGGGCTGGAAGTGAGAACATATTTCATCTCCAGCCAGAATACTAAGTCCATTCCAAAGCTGAGTTACTGGAAGTCTTCTGTCATCTCCAATCACTTTTTTTCCATTTTATTTCCCTCCAATTTTCAAAATGGGTCATCGGGTATCTTCCATGCAACTCCAAGCACTAGAAATACACAATATATACATTTATTAATTTAATAAATATAAAATTCAGTGCTCTATAAAGAACTATATTTAAAGCACACCACACTGCTGTAGTAAATTAAGCAGAGTTTCAATTAATGCTTACATTTTAGTTCCACCTCTCCAATATGCCAATACTTTTCTGGGAAAGAAAATGAAAGGAAAAATGCTTTTACAATTTCTCCAGATGCTATACCCTTATTCTAGTAATCAAACTTTATAATCGTTATTTTGAGAATGTTACTATGCTGCAAGAAAAAAACATGGCAGATATTGACGATTAACCTGATCTTCTATTAACTGAACCAGAAACACTGTCCGATGCCGTGCCTTAGTAATACAAACATGACATAAGATTTTATGTCTTGTGACTAACTTGTGCTAGATTTTTATTTAAAGAAAAGAATTTGTTGATCATTCTGGGAATGCAAACGGTTCATTAGAAAGTGAAGTGCCATTGGTATACTTCAAAATGTCCGTTAACAACCATAAGCTGGAAGCAGCCACGAAATAACCACTGCTACAGAAGAAAGTTGTGTACGGTGCCCACCAAGCTTTGTTTGAGTTGCAAATCACAAGCCATGGTCTAATTATCAATTTAATGTTTCTACAAAATAGGACAAACAAAGAGCTGAAGGCACCAATGAAATATGGCAATACGCACCGGGTCAAGCACTTGCAATAGGGTATCTCAGGTCAAAGAGACAAGGAAGACATTAGCAACAGCAAAACAAGTTCATTTTCAGCATATAAATGCACGCTTTAAGCCAAGTAAGAAATGCAGAAGCCCTTTTAATTTGTCCCACACAGATATTTCCTCACCTTCCCCGATCTGGTGAACACTCCAAGTGCAGCATCCCGCAAGCCATGAGTTTCTGTTTCCATGAGTACTGCAGTAGTTACAAGACTTCCTTCAGACTGGCCCAGACAACTTCTCTAGATAACTACCAGAGCAGCTTATCCAAAACGGTTTACCCAAGGCCCAAGCGGGAACAACGCTTGAGACGTCTTTGTAGAAGCCAGAGCGAAGCAGGGGCCTCACGCCAAAGCACGTGCGTGCTCCAGCCAAAGCCCAGAAGGCAGCTGATGGCTGTTTGACTACCTCGCGCCCTGCAGGCCGTGCTCCCCATAGAGCGAAGGTCAGTGGAAAGCTGCCCGGCAGCGGGAGGCCTGGGTGGGATTTCCTCTTGACCTTTAAAGCCTGCTGCGCTTCCCGGCCGTTTACTGCTGCTGCAGGGAGAAAGGAGATTTCCTTGTAAAAGTCCTTCTCCGTAAGGACCAAGGCCTGCACGGGTATATCAACCGTCTGCTGAGAGCTGCAAACAGGCACGTGTTAATTGCTTCATTATCTGCCCTGATAGTCCTGGGGAGAGGTTGCCCTGGGTTAGAGTTTTATAGAATCAGGCCCAAAAGCTGCTGCAATAATGAAGAGTAAAGGGTGTCCGTAAGAAAAGCCCTTTTCAGCCAGACCAAAGAGCTATTTAGCCCAACCTCTCTCTGAGTGGCTCATAGAGTATATTTGGGGGGAAAGCATAGGAATAGGAGAAGCACCTGATAAAACTTCTTCCAGTACGGCCCCTCAAGCTTTCTGCAGCTTAGGAACCTCCTGAACTAGAAGGAATAGGCTCTTCTCCGTGCTTAAATCTTTAAGGTTAAAAAGCAGCAGGTAGCAGACCTGCTTTCAATAATACCATTGCATGAAGGTTTGTATCCAGCGGACGCTGTGAACCTGACAGCTATTTACAGCCATTTAGGAGGATGAGTGAGCCTATTGCCAATACGCGCCAGAAGAGCGTGTGATAAATGCAGAGGAAAATTTAACATTTCGATCTAGATTATTAGAGAAAACAGTACTTCATCCATCAAATTTACATCTGTCCTGTCTGGGTGTTTATCGGCATAGCTCTGTGCTATGTAAGCAGAACAACAAAGGCAGTGGCAGTAGCTCCAGGAGCTCTGAGATAAGCTTCCACTGTGCCTATATGTGCATACGTGTGCTTAGCACAGAAGAGATTTTACTGCCATGTAACTCCAGCTGGTCCTAAGCATCGATCAGGCATGACAAGTTACTGCATAAGATCAGGTTGTTCTTGCTAGTGCTCGTTTCCGTGAGCGTAAGAACTTCACCCCTGCCGAAAGAACAAAATGAGTGGAATTGGGCTGCGGTGGGTGAGTGCAGCCCGCTCTCCTCTCTGCTACATGGTACACGCTGTGATGTGCGCTTGGCTCCCTGCAATATGCTGATGTGAGTATTAAGTTCACTATTTTTTTAGTAAGAATCATTTAGGAGCACTGTGTTATATCCTATTAGAAAGCAAACCCATTGTATTTAACCATGAATATGCTAGGGAGTTAATTTAAAATTCCCTTACTGTACACATCACATATTATTTTTTCAATTAAACTGATTCAGTGTTGGAACACAGCATAACTATGTTTCCTTGAGTGCTCTCACAGGCAGTTGAACATCTGGAGGTAAAAAAAGCAACAATAGAAAAGAAGAGATACCATGCAGGTTCTTCATATCAAGCTGAACAAAATTCCGTAGTCCCTACATGCTGCTTGAAAGTGGATATAAAATATGTCTGAGAAAGGAGCCATAGGACTTGAGACTATCAAGACAGAACAAGAGGTTATGAAAATGTATAAATATAATCAGGGGGAATTCGAGGGTGCCATTGCTGCCATCTGCAAGATGTGTTTCTCTTCTGGGTTCCAACTTCTGTTGCTTTTAGTGTGAAGTGAATATTACATTTGTGCTGCTACTTACACCGTGTGCATCTCAAAGGTTTGCTTATTCTTAATTAAAATTAGATTAATGAAATTCCTCTTCAGAATTTTTTGTGTCTTCGAAAACTTTCTGTTTTCAGGAAGAAGCCTACACCAGGACAGAAGTGGGAAAGAGCGTAGGGAACGTAGGGAAGCAGGGACAAAGAAAATAAAAAAGGCGTTATCTGAATAGGCTCCATGTCCTACCTGCTTAAAGGCAATGAAGCATTTGTCAGTTACTCCTGCGGTCCACAATCACTTCCCAAAGCTGTAACTTACGTTCTTTTTTTTGTGTATTTTACGCATAAAGTAAAGCTGCCTCGAGCACTGTTGGCTTGTACAAGTTGGCCTTGCTCAGCACATCACGGAGGGTCTCAGCGACCTTGGTTGAAGTGCAGGGGTGAAGATTTTACACTGAGGAACTGTTCTGGAAGGAAATAAAAGTCACCAGTGAGCATTTTTGCACTGTCAAACACCATTCTGTCCCTTCTCATCTTCTTCTCTTAGTGGGGATGGTTAGCATAATCATACTTACGGCTGTTACTTCCTATGCACTTATCTATACATAGGTGCCTGTATATAAATGTAAATAAACCAGAAGTCTGCTCTTACCTGAGTTGGCCTTGGGAGTATTTTCAGAATCAAAATAGTGTGTGAAATGCAAGAGGTTTTGCTTCTTTTTATTACAGGTTTGATGCAGTATTGCCACGGTACGGCAGCCAGTATACAGTTTTCACACACCTAATACATTTCGTCTGACTGTCTCATTGTATTTCATGAACATTAATGAATTAAGTTTCAGGAAGGAACCGTGTAAAGACTGTAATGATTAGTGTCGTTTAAGGGATGATTTGTGTAAAAAGAGGCTAACGATGTAGCCAAGTTTATTCAGGTGTCAGTGGCAAAACGAGACATAGAACGTCTGAGCCCTAACTCACAGGTGATCACTCAGATCACAAGCTCCTCGCTGCTGTTTCAGAAACATCACCTCTTGTTACCCTTGTCCTGTAATATATCTAGGCATACGCACGCTTAAATTAAACACTTTCATGCTGGTTTCAATCTTGATGTTTCATTTCCAAGATTCAAACCAAGCAGTTACCCATCTCCTCTGAACGTGTACGTTGGCATCAGTATCTGAAGATGCATTAGCAGGAAATCCTTAACTCAAGTAGCAGCAGAAAGGTACGAATGCTAGAAGAGAACACCACTTTGCAATTGTTCCCGTATATCCAGATGTTTTCTATGCCTCATGCACTGACACTAATTGCAACAAAATTCTGAGAATGTCTGGCCAAATTCTGCCGTGATGTGAAGTGAAACAGTTTGCACCTTTATGTCAAAACCAAAGTCGCTTTTGATTGAGGACTGACACTGTACTTTTGTATCATTAACCGTTGGGAGCTTCCCACACCCTATTCTTGTGTTCTTGTACCCCACACCCTACCTTGTATTCTTGATATCACGTTATAGAGATGGCTAAAGCCCTACATTTTTAAAGAAGGACAGTGTAAAATAAGTTTAGATAACACCTTCTCACCACTACAGCAGCAAGAAATGAAGAAAGAAGCAAATCCATGTTAAACGAGGTGTACCTGGGGAGCAGTGTTATGCTATGGTCGGCTCCGCTA
Source organism: Vanellus vanellus (assembly GCF_965231255.1). Lineage (NCBI taxonomy): Eukaryota > Metazoa > Chordata > Aves > Charadriiformes > Charadriidae > Vanellus > Vanellus vanellus. The sequence continues at coordinate 37,675,917 of NC_138911.1, read as the reverse complement.
GGGGCTGTTGTCCAACGAATGGATTGTTTGCACTGGTGCATCTGTGAGCGAGAGCTGTTGGTTCGACTGGCTGTGTAACTCCGCTCTCACTCTTCAAATTCTGCAGCCTTGAAAGACAGTTGGTCCACCGGGTATAAAAATACAGTGTTTGGCTCCATTTATCATTTTAATTGAAATGGACTGGGGAGAGGTATTATCTCCTTGGCTAGAGGCATAGCGGCTGGTGAGAGCGAATGGCTCGGTTTCCTTAAACTTCTTCTGCAGGTGGGGTACGGTCGCATCCTTTGATTGCCAGGAAAGGAAGGAGGGGTTTGGTTCCTAGACCCAGGGCAATGCCCGCAGTATGTGTGGATAATGGGAAGATTTACCGGAGCCCTGTTTCATACCAGCTCTCCAGAACTTTTTACTCGGTTCACGTACGCTTTTCAGCAGCGTAATCCTTAGTCCCCAAGACAAGAAGCATGTGGGAGTATGGAGGAAATGTATATGTTCTTCCCAGCCCTCCGTTGGACAGAGCCCAAATTCCTTAGTGTAGGAGGGCTATGAGGTTCAGAACTGGAAGAAAGGGTTCTGGCAGACACAGCCAACTGGAAAGCGAGCGATCCACATGCAGAGTCCCTTCCAAAGATGAATCAGGGCGAAATGATTTTACATGTTCTTTCATTGTCCTTCCCACCTTGTAAACATTCCTAAAGCCTGTCTGTAAGCCCTGCATAAAGAAGTGCTAATATCCATATGTCAGTACTGGAAATGGTTTCTCCCACACCTAAAGAGCCAAGTTCATCCCGTATGTAATTCCACTCACTTTAATAGCTTTGCAGGAGAAAGGATACCAGCCCAGTAAGTCCGCCCAAAAGCTGCAGATTCTGCTGAGAACAGCTGCCTGCCGTGTGAGTCGGATGAATCACCACAGACCTCACTTGCTCGGGCCTTTGCAATAGATTCCTCTTCACTTCTGTATGCAATTCTGCCTGCAAATCTCTAAATTATCTGGACACCAGCTGCTTGGAAGTCCTGAAAGCCCCATTATAGGAGATGAGGATGGCAGAGCGGCTCTTGCTCTCAGTTCTTAAACTATGTCCGTCGAATGTGTATCTGTGCTGTATTTATATTGCATTTATCCTACTGCACGGCGTTTCTTGATTAACTACAATGTCCTGGAAGGATTTTTATTCTTTCTGATACGTTTCTTGATTTTCAAAGAGGGCGAATGAGTATTCACCTTTCTTTGTTCAGTCAGTCAACGACTAGAAGTAGGATGTAGGTCAGGGCGAACCGGTGCACCTGGAGGTATAAAATTGCTTCAGTGTCTGGTCAGTAAATCTTGATCTTATGGTCAGAAAAAGCTGAATGACAGCTTTACAGTAAAAATGGACCAGAGGGGAGTTTCAGAGAAGCTAGGGGGAAAATTTTCATAGGATCATGTGGGAACATTATTTAACAAATTCTCTTCTGTTACAATGATTCTGTGACCCTGGTGGTGCCTTCCAGTCTTAGGTTCCTATAAATACCTTGCTTAAGAACTAATTCCTCTTGACAATCCGACAGAGCTTCAGCTTACAACAGAGCATGCCACCAGTTAGTTTATCTTATGGCTAACCTTAGCATTTGATTTTTGTTTTCTGTTACTGTGTTATTCTGAACAGTAGGATACTGGTTTTAAGATTACCTGTTGAGAATTTTTTTGTTAATGAGTAAATGAGCTTTCAGCTCCTTCAACAACAGATGCTCTAGATTAAAAGATCTGAAAGTAACATTTGTAGAGCAAACGGTGCATTCTAGGATCCCAAATTATAAATGTAATTATAAATCTGTACAAAGTCCAGTTAAAAGAATCTGCTTGGGACAGAAGTTCACCCTTACAAGAAGTAGAACATCAGACATCGCAATTACTCTTAACTAAAAATATAGCAGAGGAAAGGTCTTCAGAATGAATGAAGATTAGTTATTTTAATCGCACTAGAGTGTTGTGTTTTTTTTAATTTGCTTTTATGGTGGAATAAAACATGAGACAATGTAGTTGTATGAAAATGAGTCTCTGTGAGCTGTGCTGAGGAAGAGATAAACAAGATAAACCTGACATGCTCCTGGATATTGAAATGTATACACCAAACTACTGCTGTTTCCTGGGGGGGGGGGGGGCAGGGGCGGGCAGAGAGGGAGAGAGAGAGAAGTTAAAGTGAAAATGTCTCTCACTAATTTCGCTCTGCCCAAATAGGGGCATGAGGAAAAGTCATTTTTATAGCCAGCCTTTCGCATACTACTTAAGGAGCAACACCTTTCTCTCTTCCACAGTCTGTTGCACGGTACTCTGTGTGGTGTGAGATTAGGGCTTCTTCAAGATGTTCTTTGTTCTTCCCATTTTACCTAATGCAACAAGGCAGGGGGTTGTCAGGATTTTACCAGGCAACAGTAGGACTATTTTTTACCCTAAATCTGCAAATGCCTCCTTCTCTGCATGTTGTCGCACAAATCCCTCAGCAAAATTTTTATTTCGTTTTGCTTTGCTTTAGCTGTCTGAAAGGTATCCTTAGCACCCAAAAGCCTAATCCAAAGGTCACCTCTCCTAATTTAGGCATCTAAATTTGTTCTGTAATGAATGCGCCCCCACCCGTCATATCTCACCTACTATACATTTGTCTCAGGATCCTCCTCCTCAGCATATTTCATCTAATTGTAAGACAAATGAGTTAAATGAGTGGACTATAGAGTAAAAGACGACGACCAGGATAGACTAGATATCTGACTTTCAGACAACTAAAATTAAAAAAGATCTTAAAAAGATTCTTCTGTGTAAGACTTCACGCACCATTCTCTATCTAAAGTATTTTAGATCCTAAACTGAAAGATCTTTTTCAGCCCAGAATCTATAGGTGACAGCAGCAGATAGGGCCCTTTGCACGTTTCAGCGAGGATTCCTTGGAGTCCGCTTCAGTCGTTTATTCTAAATTAAGAGTAGATTTGCTCTGGGCTTGCTCCATAGCTAGTAAAGAAAAAAGGCAAGTATCTTCAGAGAAGTGTCTCCGGGTGCGCCTGCCTTTCTCCATGGAGAGCAGAGGAAGCTTCAAGCTGCTACGGTCCCGTCTTGGGCACTTCAGTTTTAAACGACGGGAAAAATCCACGTCTATCAGCTGCGATGCTGGGACTTGTAATAAGTTTGAAATCCACCTTAAAATCTTTCAAGTGTAATATAAATCATATGTCAAATCAGGTGTAGTGCCAGTGATGTGTTTGTGTGGTGGTATGCATACACATGTATGCGTGCACAGTTTCTGTATGCTTACCCTACAAGAAAGAAAACCAGCCTGGTAAGATAGCCTGCAAAATAATGAAGCCGGTTTTCAGAAAGGTGTGGAAGAACGTTACATGCAGATCTCAGGATAAATTCTTTTTAGGAAGCGAGCTTTGTCCAGTTGTACAAAGCGGGATGATACTTCCAAAGCCAATCAAATGCAATATTGCGTTTGTTCCGGTTGAGCATGATTATATGGTGAGACCATTTTGACCCGATAGAATAATAATAATAAAAAAGCCCAGTGGTAATAAGAGGAAACTTTACTACTGACCTCTGTGAAGACTTATTGCCAAGACTCATATTGTCAGTGACATCCAGGATCAACAATGCTTGCAAGCAGTGGACTCAAAATGAAGTTGTCTGTTTTTGGCAACAAAATATTCTGCATTTAGCAAAGGCATATGTTTCAAACTCAAATGACTTCACTTCAAATTAAAGCAAAAAAATGTTTTGAAGTGTAGTCATTTGACAATCATTTGCTTTAAAATAAGCAACATATTTCTATCTAATGGGATCCACATCTTTAACAAGTGAACCAACAGTGTGACAAACAAAAAACAACCTGCTCTTAAATATAATTCCAAAATAAATTACATCTAGCTACTTTTTTGTTGTTGTTGTGCTCTGTTTTCCTTTTTTGGCCGCCTGTAGAACTCCCACAATTTTTTCATTGCTACAATGACAAATGCTATGAGAAAAGACCTGGTCCACTGCCAGAAATCTACTCTAGACTTCAGTATATGTTTCTGCTTTCAAGAGTCAATTGTTTTCCTTCTCTCCCAGGGGCCACTAGCTACCTTATTACCAGAAAGAATGACCCCTTGACAGCGCAATTGAGATCCAGAAACTCAACAAAATTGTAACCCCTCCAGTGGCATCAGAATTCTAATCAACAGCAGAGGGTCTGGAAGACAAATGTACTTGTATATAAGGCCACCATATTAGAAAGTGGCTTCTCTACTTGCAAAGAAACCTATTTCTATTTGGTTTCTTTTGATATTTTTATTACCCCCTTTCTTGTAACCTTTTCATTGCTAGTGTTCTTAAGGCAGAAGGGTTTTCACAGCATGGGAATTATCTGTGCTCAGTTTACACAGCTTGCTGCCTATTCCTCCTCTTGCAATCTATTTTGCGAAGCACACAACTAGACGTGGGAGCCCCCAAGTCATTACTGATTTTTTTCTCTTACTCAGCTTAACTCGCTAACAGAACAATTGTTCCATCGCTATCTTTATTGCCACATAAGAAACACCGGCACAGAATCTCCAGCCTTGAAACTGCAGTGGAGAATGAGCGCGGTATGTTAAGGTGAACTTCACAGAGAATACACCTTGCACTTGCAAAGCCATGCCCTGAAATAGAGCCGTACGACAGTATTTCTCAAGTAGAACTGTTACTAAAAGAATTCAACTTATTTCCTGGATCCTTTTGCATACCCAAGATCTGAGAAACTAATGTTGTTTCAGATAAATACATACAAAGATGTTTTGGAGCACAAGACCTTAGTCTATAGTTGTTATATCTGTACACGCGGAGCCCTGCCCCGGAGTCTTGAGGTCACCAAACCTCTGCCTCTAAATTGCCTGAATGTTGGGTTTTTTTACATGTTCACAAACTTTAAGAAAACCTCAGCGTGAGTGAAAAAGTTAGAAAAGTGCCTTTTTCTTGTGATTTTATTACCAGGGTTACCTGACGTGTGCATTAGAAGGAATTTTTTTTAAGAACATCCGACCAAATGGTAGAGGGCAAGGTGCCCATGAAGCAAAGACATTGCTCCCAGATATTCTGACTACCGTTACGCAGAAATTGGGAAATACTTCAGATGATTGTAGGAGAAAGTTTCTCAAAATATAGAAGGATAAAACTATCTGAAAAAACAGTCAAAAGCGGCCAGCATGGCAGACCACAAGCACACAAAACCCCACTGCCTTTAACACAGATTTGGGTGAACACAGGAATTTGCAGGGACAAGAGTCTTCGATCAGCGTGTGGCCTGAGGTGCAAAAAAACCAGCAACAGTGTTCTGGCTGGGAGGAAGGACATGCGAAGGACAAGAAAGCATAAGGTCAGAAAAAGAAACGTTTTTGATACCTTTCTTGGAGGAAAGTCATCACATTTTACCAACAACACAATAAAAGGTATTAGACCCCTATGTGGTCCCTGGAAGGAGCAGCAGATGGCCAGCCTCGCGCCTCCGGAGCGGGAGCGGCACAAATAGCAAGGATGGGATTTTTTTTTCCCGGTCTGCCCTCCCAACGAGATGTCACGGTGAGGCAGCGAAAGCGCCGAGCGCTCGCCCGACTTTTCCTGCTGAGGCACAACGGTTCTGCTCCAGACGGGCGAGAGGGAGGAGGCTGCGAACCGGCCTCTTCTGCCCTAGAAAGCAGGCTGCGATCTCTGGCACGGGCAGCTGAAGTAGCGTTTTGCTTTTTAGGTCACTGCCTTACAGTAAGCTCTGTGTGACCGAGCTCTTCCCTTGTCAACAGTCATGCTGTGGGGAGAGCTGCTTTGCACGGGTCTTTTGCCCCTGCGGATCTAATCGTGGGACCAAGGCCTTAATTAATAACCGAAAGGGGAAAATTGACAAGTGCATCCTTTGGCGCTTGTATCCAAAAATGTACGGCCTCTTATTGTCTGGCACGTTGGGTCACATCTTTTTAATTTCTATTCAAAAGCCCAGAAGGAAGTTACGCAGATTGCTTACATGTCTAAGTACCGTTGCATTAAAAATAACATGCTGAAATAATGCTGTCAAAGTACGAGACCTACCTGACTGATGGAATATTCTTCTGAAAAGAGCAGCTCTGAGCTTCCCTTAAACAGAATGAAGGAAAATCTAAAGATAATAATGAACAAGAAAGTAGCTGCTTCTGCCAGACCCATCAAGTTAAATGGCTCTTTGTATTGTTCAAAGCCTGTACACTATTGTGTTCTGTGGCAGAGGGTAAAGAGAGGGAACTTTCAGTTACGTTTTGATGAGACAACAAATAAAAATAATATTTTGACTGAGAACTCATCCTATTTAGAAAAAAAAAAAAAACACCAAAATAAAGCATTTCTCCATCTCAAACAGAAATCCCCTTAACGTGAAGAATATTGAGGTTGTACGTAGAGCCTTCCAGTAATACTTAAAGGGAATGTGCCATTCGCAACAGAACATGCAGCATGACTAAAGACCCTAAGTGCTTGGCATCCTTTGAGCTTAGTTTTAAATACCTATGATAGACATTTTTGGAATACATCTCCTGAACGTAGTGTCAAGGATTTACTTCAGCATTAGCTTGCGCATGCTGATAGGTTGAACCGGTGCTCATCTACCTAATAAATACAAAAAAGGATTAGTTTCTGTGTATGTGCAAAGTTGGGGGGTTTATTTTTTTATGCCAGTGCTGGGATTTATTTGCCCTCCTGATGAAACGTTTACCTCACTCTGCCTCATCAATATTAACCTCACAGATCAACAGATCTTCATATCGACAGAATAGAGAAGTCAATAGCTCCTTATTATTATTTAATAAGTATTTCATTGTCAGTAACTGAGTGAGAACAAACATCTGTGCAGTATAGTGGCATGCACTTTAATTTTGCAAGGTTACTGTCTTGCATATGTTTGACAGAAGAAAGCTAACCCATAGTAAAAATCCCCCAGTAATATCAGCGTATAAGATGACAACATGTTGAAGGACATTTAAATTGAACAAAACAGGGTGTTTTTTTAGTCCCAGTTTTGATATACAAATGTTGGATGTGTTTTACTGTGGCTTCTGACTATGATTGATAGGAGATGCATCAATTTCAAGGTTTGTGAATTTAAGTAAATTGTTGTCAGTGGTATCACTTCTTCTTTTTTGTATTTTTTTTTCAAATTATCTCCTTACAGAGAATAGTGTATTACAAATTGAGACAGGATATACATAAAGCATCAATTTAGCTTGAATATCCACTTACAATAGTAAAAAGAAAATAGTTGTGATAAGAATGTGAGTACATCAGAGTTGTTCAGAAAACTCCAGAGTATTTAAAAAAAAAAAAAAAACAACAATGCTTATGGGTTTTCTTCTAAATAATCTTTGCTGTTTCTGTTTGGAAAATACTTTGCTTGCCTTTCCCTTCAAAGGAAAAATATAATATTTATTTAAAAAAAAAAAAAAGTAGTAGTAGTAGATCTTAGAGTCTTCTTTTATCTTTGTCTTCAGAATATGATTCCATTAAACTATACGTTAGCAAAAAAAAAAAACACAACCAAACCTGTAACCACTCTTTGCAACCTGTGGGGAATTTATTAACCCTTCATTGTTTAGTGGTAACGCTTTATTTGACTGAAAAGCCTAAAGAGCTTCCTTAAAAAACCGTCAGTGATGAAACATTGTACAGCAAAGCTCGCTACAGTTCCAATACCTTCAGAAATTAGCTGTGTCTGATTTTAAACTAATTTTCCCGAGACTGCTTCTTATCTGATGACGTCTGACTTAGGATCTGGTGAAATGCACAGATACTTTTTATTATGTTTTCCAACACTCGGTCATGACTTGTTTCCATGTATAAGTGTGTTGTGTCTATGTATCTACATGCCTGTCTATGTGCATAAAGCAATGTATAGGCTATTTGTGTGTGGTTTTGGTTTTAACATCAGATTCTATAAATGAATAAAGATCCTATCTTCGTTTTACTGTTCTCTAAAAGGGGCAACATGGAATGGATTCTGTAAATCTAACTATACATGTTGCTGATTAAAAGCTGATGGTAACAGTTAATATACAAGGGGACAGACTAGTTTTTCTTCTAACATTTTCTTGAGGGGGAAAAAATGAAAATTAGACAGAAAAGAACATTTCCAGATGTGACTGTATAGTGCTTGATTTGAAGCACTTTTGTTATCTCCTTAATAATGCATGTAAGAACGCTCATGTGAAATGTTATGTTAAAACTCAGTCCTAGTAGATATTTGTGCTTATGAATTGATTCCTTATCCATATTTTATGGAGAAATAGCTCCGCACTGGATTACAGCACATTATTTTCCAAACTCCTTATTAGACTCTGCGTATCTCTCTACTGTGCCTCCAGGCTTAAATTAAAAACCAAACTTAAGTAAAATTTAAAGAGACAACGTTCAGAAACTTAGTTTTTTACAAAGCTTCTGAAAGTTCGTAATGATTTTTGTCCCTAATAGGCCTGCCTTTGAAATAATTTGATGGCTAGGTTTGTAAATCAGCTCCGAAAGATCTGGCATCCCATAACCATTAAGGGGAGTATATATCACAAAAATGATTTTGCATATAAATAATGGTATACAGGATTTGGCTTAAATTGTCTGCTTTCATCTGAATTTTTTTTTTTTCTCTGTGATAATTCGGAGGGAGGCAGGAAGATCAAATTGAACGCAATTTGGGAATGAAACCTGGATAATTGAGCTAAGTACGTTGAACTTGCCAGTCACCTGTGACCTCCTCCTAGTTACACATCATTTCAAAGAGCTGGAACGAGAGGGCCTGTGCGGAGTTGCACGACAGAAACGCAGCCAGTGGGGGTTTTCACTCTGGGACCGCGCTGTCCCTTGCAATCCGCTTGCTTTGTTTTTATTTAAGATGGAGGGACCCAAGCATGGTGCGGCGCTGCCTTGAGAAGGTGCTTGGCCAGCCAGTGTGGTCAGGGAGCTCGGTGGAAGAGAGGGCCACCACCATGCAGGACGGTGTGGGAACAAAACCGCGCTGGACCTGCAACAGATGACAAATCGAAGCTTCACAAGTAAACTGGAGCTCACCCGTGGTACCATCTCCTTTACAGACTGCTACAACCGAAAGTTTGCGGTGGTCCCTGTGTGTGAACCCAATATTTTGCTGTTCGTTTTGCAGCGATTATTCAAAACACCTTGGCAGCTGAACCCTCCGTGCTTTCAGGATAATTATTTCTAATCGTGATTGGCAATAATAGTAATTGCCATATTCAGCCAGCACCCAGCTGTAACGATTTTTCTTTATTATTATTATTTGGGTTAACAATCGCCACTGACAACAACGTCCCCCGACCCTCCTCTCCCTCCCCCAAACACGCAGGGAAATGAGGAGCAGCAGCCGTCGGGTGGGCCGCTTCCCCCCCTCTCCTCCTCTCCCCTCCCCGTGGGCTCGGTGGGGATTGGGGGGTGAGAAGAGGGCGGCTGTCCGGCGGGGGGAGACGGCACGGATCCCTACCGGGGGGTCGGTGTGAGGGGACCGGGGCGAGCGGGACCCCTGCCGCAGCTCCCTCCCCCCGCCCCCCCCCCCCCCCTCCCCGGCGGAGCAGGGGCTGAAGCCGCGGCTGTAACGAGCCTCTTTAATAAACCTCCGGGTCGATGATGCATCGCTCGCCAGTGAATCTTCGCGGGTTTATTTATTTTAACTAAATCGCCCAAATGGATCGCAGCTCCGTGTTGACTCTGGCGAGAGGCGAGGCGAGGCGGGGGGCCGGGGGGGGCTGGGAGGGGGAACCGGGGCTGGGGGGGCCGGCGGAGCTGACAGGTCGCCCGGGGGTTGCGGCGTTTCGTGCTGGCAGCGACTCTCTGCAACTGCAGCCGCCCGCTCCGGGAAAAGCCCCCCTCCCTTCTTCCTCCTCCTCCTCCTCCTCCTCCCCCCCCCCCCCCCCCCGCCCTGCCCGGCTGCGGGCGTCCGTCCGTGTAAGGCAGAGCCGAGCGCAGCCGCCGGCCGGAGCGGGGGTGGCCCCCGCCGAGGGGCTTCACACACCCCCCCCTTCCCCCTTCCCTTCTGCCCCCCGGCCCGGGGCCACCGCCGAGCCCCGCCGCTTGCGGGAAAGGCTGGAGCGGGGGGAGGACGGGCGAGGGAGGGAAAGGCGAGGGATGAGTGTTTCAAACGGAGGGAAAAGGTGGCCCGCTAGCGGATCGCTCAAGTTGACGGTCATTGGAAAGCGGCGAGGGGCAGCGCCGTCGCTGCGGAGTACCCCCGCGCTCCCGGGGGGGGGGGCGACACACACATGGGGACGGACCCCCCCCTCTGTGCCAAGGGGCAGGGTGGCAGGGAACGGCCGTGGGTGCCGCCAGCCCAGCGCTCCTCCCGCCCGCGGAACTTCACGGCGTTTCTCGTGTTTATTCACGTCCACAGCGGGGCAGAAAGTCGGGTCCGGGGGGGTGGGGGAGGCTTGGGGTGTCACCCCGAGCCCACGCGTGTGCTGGTCTCCCACGGTCCCCAGCCTGAAGCCTTGGGGAGCCTCGCAGGTAAACACCGCAACACTCCCGTGGGGAGGAAAACCTTTGTAAACCCACGAGCAGAAGTTGCGGAGCCGCTTCAGCGAGAGCGGGGCCGCTGACCTTCCCCAGCGGGCGCCCTACCTGCTCTTTGTCACCTCCCCGACCGTCCCCGCAGCCTCAGCCCTCCCCCGGTGCCGGCGGACGACAGTCGTGTCCCTCCCCCCCCCCTTCCTCCTCCTCCCCGAGGCTCCGCCGGGCAGCGCCGGGCCCCGGTGGCGGGCAGCGGGCGGGCAGGGGCGGGCAACCCGTCCTCCGGGGATGCTGCTCCCTGACGTCAGATGTTTGCTCAGTCTTTTGTTCAGTTAAAAATAGTTTCAGGCAGCGGCTTACCTGCCTGGGGTGGCGGCCGTCCGCGGGCTGCCTCAGGGAAGCGGTTTTTTTTTTTGGGGGGGGTGGGGGGGAATCAGTCATTCCCTTCTCCCTCGGATCTGTGATCTCCGCACCTAAATTAATAATATCAGCATGCAGGAGAGCGGCTCGCAGGCTGCCGAAACCAGTGTTTTGCTGCCCGAAACCCGTGAAAAGGGAAAGTTTCTTTTGTAATCTAGCTGTAACCGAGCTATGTCATCAAAGCTAGGCATTTCTTACTGCGACCCACTGAAGTAAATGTGCTGTCAAATATTATCATTACTCTCGTAGCCTTTATTTTCTATTTTTTTCCCTTTCCGTCTCATTCGTGGCCGTTACCGTGCTCTACTTGCAATTGCGTATTAACCTAGTAAAATAATTGCTTTGTGGCAGATTACTCGCGGCGGACATTTATTCTTCTTCTCCCCGTTCTATGGAGTTATTAAAAAGTAATGGGTGGCAAGACAATCAAGGAATATTTCCTAATTAAAGAGAAAAAATGGAACTGTCACCATTTTCCACTGTTTGTGGGCCAGTTCATGTGCTCAGATTACACACACTTTAACATCACACACACACGCGCGCACGCACGTACACGCACCCCTATACTACAATTAGTTCCCTAATTCTTACAGGGATTAAAGAATAACTTGAAATCGAAGACAAATTAATTGACAAGAAAATGGATCGCTTTTTTTTTTTTTTCCCCCCACTTTAACTTCTTCCCATACTATAATGAAATTCGGAGTCTTTCGCTAGGTGGGCAATTAACCACCCGGTGCCTGGTGTCCTATAACCATCATCCCGCCGTCTAGTTTATGGGGCTGAAGTTTTTCAACAACTCGCTAACCTTATTTTATTGTTGTGCGTGCGTGTGATCCATAATCTCCCCCACGTGCAGATCTATCGGATCTATACAGCGTGCGTATAAATTTACAGTTTATCTTAGCCCAACTGCTCCTGGGTGACAAATCTCCGCGTTGCAGAGAGCACCGTCCTCATTTCAATACCATTTCGTTCTCGGGGCGCGCCTGGTAATTCTTTACAACGAAATTGCTTCCCCTCCGGTTCCTATATTTTAATTTAGTAAAGGACTGATTAGCTGTGGCTTTAAAAGGGCCAGGTCTGCGCTGGCTCGCAGCGTCACCTCTCACCTCTCCGCAGCCCCGGGCTGGGGTCACTGCGGGGCCGCGGCGGGGGAGAGGGCACCGCGGCTCCGGCTCCGGCTCCGGCTGCCGCCGCGCATACCTGCGCGCCCCGCGCAGAGCCCCGCGCAGCGCCGCTGCCCGGCCTGCCCCCCCCCCCCCCCCCCGGCAGCGAACATCCCCCCTTGTCCCCCCCGCTGGAGGGGGCAGAGGCGGGTGGGCGGCTCTGCCCCCGCTGCACCGCTGCCGAGAGGAACCGTCGCGGAAACAACAGGCAGATGCATCTCTGCTCGGGGAAAATAATCGTCGGGTTTATTTTAATTTGCGTCGCCCCGGTTTAATGGCACCCGTTCTTTTGACTTCGGGGGAGGGGAGGGGGTGCGGAGGAGGGCCGGCCGGGGTGCGTGGTGCTGTTTAAAAGCTTCGTGTAAACTTCTACGTTTTGAAAGAATAACTTCAAAATTAAAATAAAATAAAAAAACCTGCGTTTGATCGTATTCAGGCTTGTGCCCAGCTCACATCGATTTGTGGATTCATTGAAGGTGTAAAGATCCGTTGATAACATTTCAGGTCGAGTGTCCCTAAATCAGCACATTCCCCCTTCTCTGCCAAATCCTGGAAGTAGTTTAACAAGGGAGGGAAAAAAAAAAAAAAAAAAAAAGGAAAGAAAAAAAAAGAGTATTTTATTTTTCAGCCGTAAAAATGCATTTCCAAAAGAGATGCTAGTCTAACAGGAGAGACTACAATAAAAATCACGGGTCGCTCCTGAAAAGGTTTCGCTCTGAGCAAATGTTTCGAGGATGTCGGATCCTCATAAAATTATACGATAGGCTTTCTTCTGACGATTACTAGAAAACACACAATGCATACGAAAATACGAGCAAGAAGGGGTCAAAATGAATTTATTTTCAGATATGAAGAGTGAAAGGTGCAAGTACGTTTTTAATAGTTTTCATCTTTATCAAATGATCGATGTAGATAAAGGCAAATACGGAATATTCAGGAAAATACAATGAATTTTAAGAAGTTACCTTTCCTTGAGTGTACCGGTGCGTTTACAGAACTGGTGCGGAGCCATCCCTTTGTTTATTTTTCTAATGTCTACCCAAATTCCAGCAATCCACAGAGCAGTAACAGCTTTTTCCATGTGTTTATCATCGAGGTTGCAACAGGATTCGCCTCAATTGTTCTGCCTTTCTTGTGTTTTCCTTTCTTCCCTTTTCTGCATTTCCCAGATACATTCGCTTGGGTTGCAAAAATAAACAGCGGAGTTTTTAACAGCAATTTGAGATGCTAATGGTTACTGATCCCATTCTTTCCATCATAATCTTCAAGTGGTTTAAGATTAATGATAGGAGGTGTTTTAGCAAGGAGTGTGGGTTCTCTTCTCCAAAGACCATCGCTATGATAATTTACTTAAGATGTTGACAAGACTGTCAGTAAGGCTAATTTTTTATTAAGCTGCGCTGTAGCAACTGGAGTAAGCATTTGTTGTTGTTATTTAAGCACACTGTATTTTTGAATGCCTTCCTATAAATATTGTTATTTGGTCTCTGCCTGATGGATTTGCAATTGAGATGATTCCCCTTGCCTTTGTTTCAAGAAAGGTATCTTCTGGTATTCTGATAAATATTCTCTTCCACCCTCCCCCATTCCTTCACACGCACATTTTTTAAAAGAAAATAAATTTGAGCAACTACTGGCTCCGTCCGGCAAGCCAGATCTCCCGCGAAGCATTGTTTTTGGCCGGACTCTGGCTGGGCAGAGCCCTGAACCAACGGGACCAGACGCAGGTTTGAGCGTTGGTTTTGTGCGATTTTATTTTATTTATTTATTTTCATGTGTTTTTTTTTTTTTTTAATATATATATAATGGGAAAAATAACCCTTTAAACCATAAATATTTAATTGTAGTACCCCGGTATACGCAGAGGCTGGGGTACCTCTTGAAAGGAGGGCGATTTACGCTCGTATTGGCGGCTCCCGAGCAGCGCTTCGCCTCCGCCGCCCACTTCGCGCTGCCCCGGCCGGAGCGGGTGGGGGTCCCCACGGAGGGCCGGTGCCCCCCACCACCACCACCCGCGGCGGGCAGCAGCGGCGGCGGCAGCGCTCCCCCGCGGGGGCCGGTCGCTTCCCCCCCCTCTCCTCCCGTGAGCCGCCGGTACGCGGACACCCCGCGGCGGGCAGCGGTGCGGGGACGGCGGCCCGACACGCGTGTGTGCGCGGAGCAGCCCGCTCTCTCCGCGGGGAAAAAAGAAAACTTGCGGGGGGGGATAGCGTGAATCGCAGCAGATCGGTTGATTTTCCCCACTTTCGGTGGTGTTACCCATAAACTCGAAACCGCGGGGCTCACCTATAAATTACGGGGGGCACGTGACACGCATTTGGCGGCTTTTTATTGCCTTTTTCGCTCCTTTTGGGGGTTGGGGGTGTCTACCTTCTAACGTGCGCGCCCCACGCGGGATTCAATGCGCGGGGCGCGGGGCGCGCAGGCGGACGCCTGCGCGCCCCGCGCCCCGCGCATTGAATCCCGCGTGGGGCGCGCAGGGAAGCGCGCAACCTTTGGCGGCGGCGCCCAGCGCGGCCAGCAGGGGGCGCTCCAACGTTGCGCCTGGCGGCCCCGCGCCGCCCACGGGCGCGCGGAGTGGGACACGCGCGCGCGTATGGACACGCGTGGCGTCTCTCACACACGCACACATATACTCACACACCGCTCCCCCTCCCTCCCAGCTGTGCGCCTTCCCCGCGCCCTCCGAAGCCCCGTTGGGGGCTGAGCGCCCCGCGTGTCCCTTTCCGCGCGTGTGCGTGTGCGCTCTCTTATTATTACGCAACTTATTACAGCCGGCCGCGAATTGTCAACATTTTTTTTAATTTGGGTTGTTTTTTTTTTTTTTTTTTTTTTTTCGCCTGTTAGTTCCGCTGATCCGGGCAGGATTTATTCCACATACATATTCCCCCCCCCCCCCCCCGCCGCCCCTCGTCTCGGGTCCCGGAGCTATAAGGCGTGATTTCTTTGCCTTAAATAAAATTGGTCAAATGTTGACAACCTTTAAGCCAATCTAACACTCAAGATTACTGATGGGAAACTAATGAGAAAATATCAGATCGTCCGGCCTGGGGGCTCCTAATTAAATCTTAGCTGATTGGGAAAAAAGAAAAAAAAAAAGAAAAAAAAAGCGGGTTCGGGGGCGTGGGGGAGGAGGAAGAAGCTCCGGGCTGAACTTTAGCTCTCGTTTTACGTGATATTTCCCCAACCCACCCCTCCCTCCGCTCTCCCCCTCTTTAAAAAGCCTAATGTTATTTCGCTGGTTATTTCGAGAGATGCGAACGCGGCTATCATTCCTTGCCCGGTAAATATTAAGGCCTTTAAGCAACGTGATTTAACTAATTAGAAAATTTACATCATTAAGTCTCAGGGAGAGAAAAAAGGAGAAACAAATCTGTCAGTCATTTTAAAAGAGACAGGCCCTATTGAAGTGTGAAGAAATCGGCTCTAATTCAAAAAGGCAATCGGGCAGAAAAAGCCCTCAACATTACCCTGCTAGTTATTAATCAGAAGGGGTTTCCCCCCCTCTCCTTCCCGGTAATGGCAAGAGCTGAAGCACATCGTTAGTTTCTCCCAAAGCTACCGCGCAGCTTCCATTCAGTTTTTTTGCCACTCGTCCATGTCCCATATTAATAGAGAGTATTTGTCCATTCAAGGCTCATAGATTTGAAAACGTTTCCGAATTGGGGAGCCGCAGCCGCAGGGGAAAAAGAAAAATAAAAAAAAAGAAAAAAAGATAAAAAGAAAAAAGAAAAAAAAGGAAAAAAAAGAAAAAAGGGAAAAAAAAAAAAAGAAAAAAGAAAAAAAGAAAAAAGAAAGAAAAATAATAAAATTTTAAAATACTAACTCTCCCGCACTCCTCACCTCCGCCTCAGCCGGACCCAAAGGCTGCGCTGCCCCGTCCCCCGCCCCCATTCCAGCGAGGTCCTAAAGCAAACCCGCTCGGTGAGAACTAGATTATGGCTTTGTTTTTCTCCCTCGTCCTGCACTTCTACCCACAGACACACGCCGGAGACTGGAAAGCCCCCCCGACACCCTTCCCCTTAATTTTTTTCCCCCCCTTTTCTCAAGGACTGACTGTTTTACTGCCCCGCGAAACAATATAAAACTCGAGTGGAAAAAATCCGAGGGATCGCCTTGCTAATGTCGGGTCGTTAACGAAGCGATGCGGGACGCTGATTGCCGGCGCGGCCAGCGGGAGGAGGAGTTGGTGGCCCCCCGGTTTGGGGAGCGCAGCTGGGGGTGGCTGCACCGGGAGCTCCGGGGGTGGGGGGGTTGGGGGGGGAAGAAATGAAGGCGCTCGGTCCGAAGCGGAGTGCTGCATCTCTGCCTCGCTTTCTCTGCCTCTCTCAAACGCGCTCCCTAATCCCTCCCTTCCAACTGTTCACAGCGGACTATAGCATAAATAATAAATACATCCTACTCTGCGTTTTCTCTCTCCTAATCTCGAAGAATCTGACAGTCGCTTTAATCAAAGGAGTTTGCGCCGGTTCTTCGCGGAGCTAATTTAAGGAATTTTAAACACGCTCCGGACAGAACCACGATAGGGGCCTATTTCTGATCTCACGGCCCGGGCACGAACTCTCCTGCGGCTCCAGGAATTAACCCCGTGTAAATGGGTTCAGGATCAGCCTCCTGGTGAGGATTTTACTTGGCAGTAGCCTGTAAGGACAAAATATTCGGGAAAAAAAACCAACCAACCAACCAACCAAACCAAACAACAAAATACAGCGCCTCCGGCCAGCCCTATCCCGGCTTCCATTTACGTCCCAGTGATAACTTGTAGTCATCTCTGTCAGTAGCTGCTTACAGAAATATAAGGTCTTCGCCAGGACCGGACATCCCCCCGTTATTAGCTCTAACGTCTGCTGGAAGGGAGAGCTTTGGAAGTAGCCCCGCAAGCTGTGCGGGGGGCGGGCGAGCAGCTCGGTGCCCCCCGCCGGGGGAGCTGCGGCCGCGGTACCCGGCCCCGCCGCGGGCGGCCGCCCCGCATCCCCCCGCTCAGCCCCGCTCGGGGCTGAGCGGGAGGGGAAGGAGGAGAGGGGGACTTTTTCCAAACACATGCTCCTAAAATTGAAACATTTATCCGTTCTTCCATAAAACCAGGGGCATAACCCGCCCTTGCGCCCTGTGGAAACACAGTACGGCGGACTTGGCTGCCACAGCAAGAGGAGCCGGTCGCCAGTACGAAATGGCGAGGGGAGGGTAGAAGGAATAGCCTTGACTCCCCCGCCCTCTCTGCATCAGTTTGTCTTGCAGTTATTCAAAATGATTGAGTTTTCTGAAGAAGGCCCTTTAGAGAGGGAACAAAACCAGCAACAACTTCTTCCCCACCCAAAAAAAAAAAAACAAACCCAAAAAACAACATGACTATCAACCTGTCCACTGGCAGAGCTTCGGGGCTTAGAGGCATTGCAATAAAATTTACGGCGTCCTTAACAACTCCCAAGTAAAAGCATTAAAATTCCCTTTAATTGAGAAAACATTGATTTTTAACTCTGGAAAGAACGAACCCGTAAT
Source organism: Vanellus vanellus (assembly GCF_965231255.1). Taxonomy (NCBI): domain Eukaryota; kingdom Metazoa; phylum Chordata; class Aves; order Charadriiformes; family Charadriidae; genus Vanellus; species Vanellus vanellus. The sequence goes on along the minus strand of NC_138911.1, from coordinate 37,658,325 downwards.
TTAATTGCAAACTTTCACCGAGAGAGCAGCATCTCAGGGAGGCCACATTCCATCTTTAATAGCGCCACTTTATGAAGTGATAAAAACAAAGAAAACCTGACAAACAGAGAGACAGTTGCAATTGCGAAAGAAAAGTTATTTGCTTTCTCTTTCCCTCTTCGCGGCTCCAAACTATCGTGCTCTTCCCTCCCCCTTCACCCCTCACCCGCCCCCCGATAACAAAACACAAGTGTAAAAGCAAAGGATCCGGGATCCAGGGGACAAACAGTAGTTCATATTCTAAATAACGATTTGCCTTTACCAGGCAAGGAGTGATGCCAAGAGGTTTGAGGGAACATTTTCACAAAATGGTAGCCTCTTTTGAAAAGGAAACTAGTCGGACAAAATTTCCTTACTTTCCCTTGTTCGTTAAAAAATCATTGCTAAAGGGAAAGGAAAGGGAAATCCCACCCTCGCTCTCTATCTTATTTCTGTATCGGTTTTTGGTATTATAGGAGAGTAAAGAAGTTTTTGTTTGGTGGTTTTTCATTGATCAGTCACTCTGAGCTAATGTAATTATCCTCATCAATAGAAGGCTGCAGAGAGAATCATTATGTGGGTGACATTGATAAATGATCACCCAAGAGCTGCCTTTTCTCTTGGGCACCCCCACATATGACCCTCCCACATACACAAGGTAGCCATAGAAACACCTTGAGATCCTCAAACACTGCTGCAAATGGGAGAACACAGAGAAAGCGAGAGAAATCCAACTTCACACACTTTCTGTCCCTGCTGAAGCCTCCCTCCCATCGCTCGGAGCCACCGAGCCGGGCTCCGCGCTGCCCCGCGGGCGCGCAGCCCCGGCCCCGCTCCCGGCACCACACTCAGTATTTGGGGGGGCTGGGATGTGTGTGCGCTATGGGGCTCGCTTCTCTTTCTCTCTCTCTCTTTTTTTTTTTTATATTTTTTTTTTCCTTTCCCTTTCTCTGGAAGAGTTAAGCAGTGAGGTTGCACGCACCACATGGATGCACTGCTCTTTCTCTACGCGCATTGTGGAACCCTCGAGTTTGAAAGTCGCTCTTCGAGATGCGCAGCTACAATATCCAACCCCTCCCCGGTACTGCGCCCCTTAGAAAACCCGAATTATTAGCAGCGGTTTTTTAGCCACAGGACCATACATGAAGATTCTGTATTTCTTACTAAGGCAAAGATTAATTTTTTTTTTTTTTCCCGGCCGCAGACCCTCTTTTTATGTAAGCAAATTCTAAAATATTGAGAGCAGTAATTGATTCATAATGATCCATAAATCGATGCGAGGAAGGGACCGAGGGTGTTTATTTATTTTATTCCTAAAGCTGCAAGTAAAGTAGCTTTGACACCGTGTGGGGATGAAGGGGAGGAGTTGTTTAGCTGTGCGGGGGTCATCCATCATCACTGTCGCAGGGACTCTGCCCAGAGGAGCGACCTCCCTTCTGTCTGCCTCTTTCTCGCCACCAAAACTATTAATATTAAAATCTGCCTGCGAACCTTTTCCCCCCAACCCGCCTCTCCCCTCGCACCGTCCCTCTCAGCCCAGGGACGATGGGCTTCTTCCCCCCCCCCCCCCCCCCCCCCCCCCCCGGCACCGGGGTCGTCCTTCCCCAGCGCCATCGCCTTTCTATTCTTCCCAAAGTGCTGTCAGAAGAGTTCACATCCCGGCCCCCGTTTTCCCTCTCGCCTCAACCCGGGGACGTGGCGGGGGAGACTCGCGGGGGGGAGACACACACACACCCATCCCCACCCCCACACCCACACACACCCCCGCGCAGCGCAGACCGCTCCTTCCCCTCCGCGCCGCGCAGGGACGCGGCCGCGCGTGGGAAAAGAAAAAAAAAAAAAAAAAAAAAAAGATTTGGATTTGGGCATTTTCCGGCCTCCACGAGGGTTCCCTCCCAGTACGGGCACCGGGGGTGCGGTGGGACCAGCCGCTTCGGAGCGGCCTCCGCAAAAGCGCGGTGGGGATCCCCTCGCTCCCCCCCCCCCTTCCCCCCGGGAAGCCGCGGGAACGATGGGCAAAAACCCGCCGGCGGCCCCGGCCGGGTCCGGCTTCTGCCTCCGCCGCACCCCATCCTTCCCCGGCCCGGCCCCGGCCCCTCCCGGCCCCCCGGCCCTCGCAAACCTGGTGTGGGGCAATTTTCTCTCCCTGGCTCTCTCTGCGGCTATGAGTGCGGGGGGGGGGGCGCGGGGGGAAGCGCCTGGGTCCCCCCCGGCATCTCCTCTTCGGGCCGGCGGTGCCCGCTCGCCGCGGCGGGCAGGGCTCGGGCGGCCGCGCTGGCGGAGGTGCGCTTCCCTCCTCTCTTCGCCTTACGGGCAGCAAAATCTGGAAGAAAAATCCCTCGTTTGTGGTGACTGCAACTCCCAGCCCAGCCCCGCTCGGAGAAATGGAAATTTGGGATTATAAACATGTGTGTGTGTAAACAAAAGGTGTTTCTTCTGTTACCCTTCGTTTCCCACAGCATAAGCAATTTTTATTCAGACTGGAGTATTTTCTTTAACACTATACCGCTGTCAAAACATTATTCCCGTTTTGGTTGCTTTTGACAGCTGAGCAGTTCTTAAAAATACCAAAATCGGAACCTTCCACGCTAAACAGTAAATCTCAGATGGAGAAAGCTCTGCACGTCATTGTACCTTGGATTTCAGCAACGCATCTCACGGGGAGCACAGCCCAAAAGGGAGGGAAAAAAAAGGAAGAAAATAAAAGACAACACAGCAATGCAAATATTTAGTTCATCATAAAAAACAGTATTCTACTATGGATAAATACTGTCCTTCTACCAGTGCGAGGAGGTTTTCTGACATTTCTCCTCCAATTGTAAAGAAAAGAACTGCAAGGAAATAAAGTACTGATAAAAAAAAAAAAAAGAAGAAAAAGAAGAAGAAGAAAAATAGAAAAGTAAAAAAAAAAGCCTCCAAGCCTCCCGTTTAAAGTGCTAACCTAAACAATCTTGCCTTCGCATTTTTCGTATCCACAACAATCAAAGAATTTGGAAACGGGAACCCGGGCTGAGCTCTTCTTACACGACTGAAGGGTCGATGTGATTTTAACCAGGACAGAGAGCATCAAAGCCAAGCGGGGAATTATCATCCTTTAAATTTCATACGAATGCCTTAAAAAGACGCCCACAGAGCAGGACCCGATGGCTAAATAAATCCTCACACCCGTTCTACTGGCATCCTCCCTTCTGTCGCCAGCAGCGTGGGTCCATTTACTCAGCTCAGAAATTAAACATTAACTACGAGGCTGAGCCTCTTTCCACATTCCAAAGGTAAAAGTTGTCAGTCAAAAGTTTTTAATAACACCCCGGCCAGTTGGAATGAGGAGGAGGAGGAGGAAGGAGGAGAAGGGTTACAAATTTACAGATGTTGAAGTCGGTAACGTTTGTTTCCTAGAAAGTTGAAGCAATCGCAAGCCCTTTCCCACTCCCCTCCTCCCAGAAATACAGCCGGAGCTTTCTCCTGCTCTTTGGGCCCCATCCTGCTCTCTCTGGCTGAACAGTGCCACTGAGGGCAGCGAAGGGCGGCCGTTTCTGACCAGGCTGATGTCTTCCCAGTTCAAACTCTCCTTTAGTTGCTTCAAAATGCCACAAGTTTTTTTTTTGGAGTAAAACCAAACTCTCCCCCATGATTCTGCACCAGCTATTTACATACAAAATGTCAAATGAACATTTTCACTCATTAATTGATGGTCTGTTTTGTTTGGTTTTTTTTTTTTCCCTTCTGAAAACAACTGAAGACATGAAAAGCAAGTAAAACCATCTCAAAAGCTAGATTATGCAATCCTCACGCAGGTAAAACTTTCATTAAACTCAAAGCTGCTTTTCTCCTCCTAAAACTTCGGAACCGACTCCTGCGTTAGGGTCCTTCTTCCCCTCTGAGCTAAATAGCTGGGGTTAAGGTCTGTGGCAGTTACAGATGCACATACACATACACTTCACACACATGGGCTTACTGGTCTCGCATCTGGGCCTTCCCAACTCAAACTCAGCCTCTATGTTGTTAGCAGATAGTACAGACACTAGACACAGCTCTCTGAAATGCAAGCTGGTGAAAGAATATTTCAAGTTTTGTTTAATCATCTGGCATAAATATAATATCGATAATCAGCAGAAATATATACCCTCAGATGTTCTTTCATTCAATTATTCTATTAATGCTGCCGACAAGCTTGTTTCTGATTTTTCCAACCTTCCTTCTCAATGCTGATAAGGAATGTATTTGAGACATCTCTCCCGAGAACTTCAGTCTCTCCTGAGCATGATTAAAAACACAAAAGCCTAACAAAAAATCAAAAATGAAATATTTATTACCGCATTTTGTGACTTAACACCTTTTTTTTTCTTTTTAAAACATAACGTCACAGTCCTCATACAAGTATTTTAATGTAAATTTTGACAAAGCTTAAAGGTAACAGCATTTTCTTCTAGTGAGGAACACGTGCTGAGAAAGGAAGAATTCATGGACATACAATACCAATTCCACAGCAGATCTGATACTAGCAAAAACATTCTTTTTTTTTTCAATTGAGGTAAACACATAGAATATCTAACATGAAACAATTAATAGACCGAACTCTGTACGAAGTTTGTTACAGTATTCTCTTGCTTTTTTTTTCCCAAGCTTTGAGTTCATGATAAAGTCCTAGGTTTGGTGCAAAGACCGTTAGTAACTTCTTTCATTGAGGAAAGCTGCCCAACTTTTAGTTTTGTTTTGTCCAAAGCCAAGGCTCAGAACTACTGGAAGAAGCTCCTGCTCTGTCTGTTCTGTCTTTTAAATCTTCACCTGCAAGCTCTTTGAAGAAGAGTCCCAAAAAAAAAAAAAAAATAGATCGGGGAGGAATGGGGAGAGACTTAATGAAGCACAAACTATAAAGATCTGTTTGAAACTAAAGGACACATTTTATGAAGGAACAAAACGAGGGAATGGCAAGGCCTTCTTGGAAGAGTCTTCTGAGTGATGAGAGACCCAGCAAGACTTTTCGTCTTCATCTCCAGGGTAGTTCTTTTCTCACTGGCCAAAACAGGTCTTTCATGGATAGTGACTTCACTGCTGAACCAAAACAGTCATTCTTTTGGGAACAACACACATAGTGTGGAAAACAAGGATTTTTTTTTTTCTTCTAAAACTATTTGAGGCAACGTAACGGAGTGATCAACAGAAATGTACAAGTTAACTTAGTTCCTATGTTTATACTACAGTAGTTATAACTCTTGGAGTCTTTTTTTTTTTTCCAGAGGATCTGTACATGGACATATTCATTTCAGTGAGCCCATGATTTCACATTTGTGTTCTTGTTTCGTTGGTCCTCTGTTGTTGATGAAAAATGACAAAAAGTAAAAAATAATCACAGCTGTCTGGAATTTCGTATTAAGTGTCAACATCTGGTCAAAGTTCAAAAGTCTTAAAATAGTTTTTGTTTTTTGTTTTGTTTTGTGTTTTTTTTTGTTTGTTTTTCCCTTGAGTTCCCTTATACTATTGGGCATGAATGTCCATAACCTGTCCACCAACACTGGGGTCTACAGAATTTAACATTGTGGGGCTCTGTGCTGACATGGTCATTCCAGGGTGGGTAGGGGGTCCTCCGTGCATCATCATGGCTGGGTGATGGGGGTGACTTGGCAAATATGAATGGATTGGGGGTCCATGTCTTAATTGAGTAGGGTGTGGGGTCATCTGGGGAGGAGTGTAACTTGGCTGTGCCATACTCATACCCATAGGACCACCCTGAGATACGTAGTCCCCTGGCATGCCTTGCAAACCTAGACAAAAAGGGGGGAAAAAAAAAGCAGGTCAGATTCCTCAACGTTTTTACAATTTACCCATCTAAAATGAACAGGAAAAACAACAGACACTGCAAATCTTCCATCTAAAATTAGCTGCAGATTCTTGCCAATGTTTGCAGACATTCAAATTCTAGTTTGCATTTAATTTGATCATTCAGCAGGATAATGCACATAACAGAACTAAATATTGAGCACAACCGAGTATCACAAA
>NC_138911.1:37619810-37647310 GCF_965231255.1 Vanellus vanellus | reverse complement strand
AACTGACAGAATTTTAGCGTGGTGCGGCAACGTATTTTCCTTCGTGTTGTTTTTTTAAAAGAGTATAATTTCACTTTAAAGGATTTTCCTCTAAGCGCTCAGAAACTGTAACCGGTAACACGCTTATCTGACTAGCCAGCTTAAAGTTGGATTTGCCAGAAGGCTTTGAACAAGCAAATGCGACCGAAAACTTGTGTTAAAAGACAATTGTTTCTTTAACTTCCTCGGGTGGCTCAGAACCTGGTTAAAGTTCACAGGCTGGGAGACTTTCCCCCCGCCTCCTTTCCATCCTCGGGTTCCAGCTCCCCTTGCAGCTGGCCATAAATGAGGACCAGGCTTTGCCACTCCGTGCTTTCACAAGGTATCGTTAGGTCAGCGAAGCCATCAATTAGGCTGTCTGAAGTTTTATCACCAGCGCAGCGGCAATAAGTGCCGGCCCAGAAAGACTTCTGCTCTTCTGCGGCTCCCGGGGTCGGAGCCCGCAGAGGAGGGGGTCGTCGGGAGGTCAGTGCCAGCTGGGGCCGACCTCTGCCGCCAGGACCGGGGACACCCCGCGCAAGGCCACCGCCTGCCCGAAACGCAGGCACCTTTCAACTCGTTAGAAACCCCCGGTCGCAGGTACATGTGGTTAATATTAGGCCCAAAATAGCTTTTTTTTTTTTTTTTTTTTTTTTTTATCTCAAACCGGGGAGGTTGCCGCAGCTTTTGAGCGCTGGTAAAGGCAGTTAGTTGGCTGCGGAGCCTGGATTTAATTTTGCTGGTAATCCAAAAATAAGTGCTTGCATATTTCTTATTAGCTTAATGCGCAGCGATCCACATCGGCACAAGCTAAGCCAAATTAATTTCCCTAAAATAATTTTAAAACTTGCCTATTCACAGTGTTTCTTTCAAAACAGGGCAATTTTCTATCACTCAGGAGCCACGCTTGTTTTTGTCCCCCCTCTTTGTGTTTGAGAACACTTGGGGAGCCTTCGCGCAGGTTTTGTGTGCTATTTCACAGCTCAGGCTTTCGGCTAGTGACCCTTAAGGAGTGCTAATGAAGTCGAATACTAGTGTTTAATCCTCTTCAGAAATACTAACATGCCCATCATCCAAACCAGCCTCCAATAATTGCCATTGGGCCCGATCCAATGCCTCGCAAAGTCTTTCAGTCAGTTAACTGAAAACTAAGTTCATCTGCTCATTTAGCAAATTGCTAGCCTTTATATAGCATCAACTCCGCAAGGCCTTTTGTCGCACTTCCCTCCTTCCCTCCCTCCCTCTCTCCCGCCCTCCCCCTCCCCCCCCCCCCAGTTAAATTCCTCCGCAGATAATAAGAGACGGTGGCACACCTTCTATTGCATCTTCCGTAATCACAGTTGTGGAAATTTCATTAGACAGATGCATAAATGCTACAAGTAACACTAAAGGGCTCTTTTGCATCTCTCTGCTTACATCCAAAAGACATTCTTTATTCTTTAGGAGAAGTATAATTCAGTTGTCAGAGATGTCATCCTGCCTCAGAATTAGTCATGACTTCAGGTATTGAAATAAAAACTCAGACACGGTCGATGTAGTTGTTTACTCCCTTCTGACTGCGGCACAGCGAAGGCATCTCCTACCCCAGCGCTGTGATTTCGAGGCGTGCTTCCGTCCTCAAAGACAAAGGTCTCCGATAGGACTTAATTTGCTGAGCTACTTTCCAGCAACATTACCGCGTTGACCAAATGGAGCCTGACCTGAACCTCCTCCATCCAGCGTGCCTTTTATCAGCTAAAGTTAAGGCCAATAGAGATTAACAGGAAAGCCTGATAAGACTGTTTTCTCTTCTCCTATGAGCTTCTAATGGCGTATACAGATGGCAAGGTTTTAAAGAATGGAATGAATGCTTATTTAGGCCTGTAAAAAATCACAGAAAACAGAAACATCCCCCCCACACACACACGCTTTCCGTCTTACTAACCCCTTTTCTTCAATCAGGCCACTCTTCAGGGAAACCAAATTGCTTTTTCGTTTCTTATTTAAGGCCCAACCACTTTTATTATTTACATCTGGTGGTCCCCTTATTTATGTCCCTCTCCACTTCCCTGCACACACACCCCGGCTCACAGGGCTGCGAAGCATTATGGGCCTTGGCTCTCAGCGGGAGAACTCGACACTGTCTTCAAACAAATAATTAAGGGGAAGGTTAAAGGTTCACCCAGAGGTCATATCTTTGGATACTCCTCAGAAAGTTTACATTAGCAAGAAATGGGTGCCCTCTGAAGTGTTCTTTCAATGGGCTCGCACAACAAGGCAGAGCATTAAGAAAATTCTAAGTCCTCAAGGGTTTCAGGTGACAACTGCTTTACCTCTGTGAGCAGCAGACTGGGATACTCCACTCCAGCCTTACGCGTTCGACAGCCACCACAGAGTACGCCTTTTGGGACCGGTGTTGAAAACTCAATCTCGCCCAGCCGTTCACTCCCAAAAGAGCTTGGCCTTGTTTCATTCCGCTGATGTGAATAAAGCCAGCCTTTCACTGTGAACTCTACATAGAGGCAATTTGCTAGTTGTTTTGGAAATAAGAGTTAAAGCCCTAAGAGTGAGTCCCCCAATCTTTGTTTCCCTACAGAAAAAAAAATAGTGATAAAGGTGACCACATTTGTCCAGTAAATCTTGCAAAAAATAGCGCTTGGCTTTGATTTCTGATTTCATTATTTCTCCATTTTTCTTTTGCACATATGCATAACTGCAGGTGCAAATGATGTCCTCTAGACCAGCAGCACTTTGTCTGAAGAGAAGATGTGCTGTCATATACTTAGAGAGATATAGGAGCGCAGAGGCTTTAGGCATCCAGATCATTTCGAAATTCCGTTTCTACAGCCTCTCTGAAAAATCCTGTCCATAAACGGCATCAGTTATACCCACCAGTGGGTACGTCTGAAAAATTACATATGAAATTATTTATATTTGCAAAATTGCAGGTGCAAAACAGACATACATTTTGAGCAAAGGTAAAAATCAGATCCTAGCTTCATCAGCAGTAGGTACATCACATAATGCATCAGCACAATTGGTAGACAAGGGCACAGAATGCAGTGTTTGTGGATTATTATTTATTCTTTATACTGCCCCATAAATATGCACAGTGCATAATAGAGACGTAGAAACCACAGTCCCTGCCCTAGCCTTTACAGTTTTTGAGGGCTTTTTTGAATCCCTCAGAGAGTCATCTCCAGGGCCAAAGCAAAGCAAAATATAGCCTTTCGCACAGTGCTTCAGTTCGTGTGTTGCAGAAACACTGTGATGTTATTTTGGCACAAATGTCTTCAAAAGGCATTAAGAGACAGGTGAAAAAAGAGAACACCAATGCCACTATTACCAGCATTATTTGGAACCCTATAAAAGAAGAATTCACAGCTCTGTTCCTGACACTAATTGCCTGCCTTGTTCATACTCTTCACCCAGAGGCCAAAGATTGAATGGCCTGAAAAGATGAGTAAAATCTATCAACAAGACATGGATTTCTTTGTTACTCTTCTGTTAATAGTAATTCCTATTATTTGGATGATAGCAGCAGTTAGAGGACCCAATGAAGCTCAGTCTTACTTCACCCCATGCTGCACAAGCACACCGTCCAAGAGAACTCAGGGTCTGAACAGATTTCCAGGCAAAGCCTGGGGGAGAGGAGAGACGCCGTCTCTCTGTTTGCGAAGGGGAACGGAGACAGAAGGAGATTAAGTGACAAGGCCAAAGTCATACAAGAGATCTTTGGCAGAGCCACACACCCAACATAGATTTCCTCAGTCCTCTTTCAGCGCTCCTACAATCTGCTATCCATATGCTATCTTTCCTTTGTTCCCCCAGCTTAGCAGTCAGGCACACTGGCAGGGGACCGCGAAGAGAGCTCACGTTGCCACTGTTTGTGCCTTACCTGCTGTGTAGATAAAGAGGGGTCATCAGCCTCCAGGGCTGTGAGCCGATACCTTCACAAACTCTACATTCATATGGCACTTGGTCCTCATTCCAGCATGATAAATGAGGTGTGTAATGTTGAGAAATACATGTCATTGACATAGCGAGTTTAATGAAAATCTCACTTCCAGCATTTTGCAAATGACAGATTACCGACCTCGCTTATTCAAACAATAGTTGTTTGAATCTAAAGAAGGGGTTTTTTCCATCATGTATTTTTCTGTAATTGCTACCCAAAGCATCCACATATATTTCCTATAGCCAGAGTCTGTCTTTCTCGCAAAAGTAGTTCCAGTAACTTCTGTGGGACAACTTATGAAAGTGCAACAAACAAGATTTGGCTCAAAATGCACAACAATATGGACTTTCAAAAGAACACATTTCATTTTTATCTGCCTCCAGCAAAAAAACAGTAGAGCAGTAAAGGTATACTAGTGAATATGCAATCTACTCTGGTGATTTGGTAGCCCTAGTCCTAATTGGTTCCTACCATTGCTAATTAGCATGACAATATAATCTAAATATATGCATTTAATTGCATCTCTTCAAATAGAGCCTTGGTTTTCTTTGTCCAAAATAAACATGTAGTTTGTATTTTAAAGGAAGTCCTGTAATTAATCTTCTTTATATATTTATCATATTTTATCTCAAGTCATATCAAATGACGTTAAACTCACATTTACATAATACATTTTATTTTTATACGAAATAATGTTCAGATAAAATCGCAGAGAGATATTTCTGCAAAATGCAAAGAAGAATAAACAGCAAATAGAGATCTCTTAGTCTGCTTGCTCAAGTCTGGCACATTCAAAAATAATTTTGTTGTTGTTTCCACTGTCTTTTTTACACATACTGTATGCGTATTTCAAAACACTGTGACCACTCCACAACTGAATCTGAGTAAGATTAGTTCTTGATAGGAACTGTTAGTGGCTGTACTGATTGGTAATCAGAATTAGAGAGATCTCCAGCTTTTCTCTGTGGCTATCATGGAAAATTTACTTTAAATATGTAGGATCACAACAGGTCTTATTTCAGGAGGATGAATTGCGTGAAAGCTTAGGAAACTACAATTCATTCCCAACTTGGAGTCTAATCTGAACTCAAGCAGAGAGTGGTATTTAACTCCAGTCCTTTGCCTATACATCTAATATCTGCTGTGAGATGAGCTGGTGCAAAACCAAACCAGTCCCCCGCAGAAGAGTAGACTGCTCCTTCTAAGAGACTGAGGAACAACATGGAGTCACCACGTACAACTCAAAACTTTCCAGTATCAGTCTTCAACCTGGATTTCCACTTAAAATATCCGTTCCAGAAAATGAGGTGTTAAAATATTGCATTTATTTAACAAACCAGCCGCTGCATAAACAGGTTCTCAATTCTTTATGTGAAAAACAGAGAAATAAACAAATTTGTGAGATGAATTCACAATCAGTTCTCTAAAAGGATTAATGACAAGGGAAGTTTTGCTCAATTTAGATTTTAGCCCAGAAAGACACGTCTGCTCTTTTGCTTGAAAAGAACAGAGGTACCGAATGAACATTGTCACAGGCTTAGTCATAGAAATAATAACAATAAAAGTAACAACAATAACAACAATAATGTGGGGTTAAAATTGTTTACTTTCTGTCATGTGAATATAAAGCCTAATTTTCAAAATTTTTAGGTACCCAGAGGAACAGACTAGCAAGATTTTTCAAAAACCTGCCAAATCTAGATGAGAAGCTCAGCTCTTATTAAACCTAAGTAAATGGGACCTGAGCTTGATGAATAAATGGGGTTTCAGCACCTGCTTCAATGTTTTGCTGAGTAAGAGCATAAGAATGCATTCTAAAAAAGTAATCCAAATGTTTTCACCTTGGATGGGAAAATAAATCTTTGCCTAAATGATATTTCAGTATTTGGAGTATGAACATGTCAGAGTTTAGCTCAAGAGTATATACTACACTGATCCCTTGTTGCCCAAGAATGCCCTAATTTGGAAGGGAAAATAGCCAATGAAATACTATATCTAAGTCACAAAAAATGTTTTCATAAGTAACCTAGAAAACTACTTCTTTCCCAGGCTGAAAGAACCATTTCAGAAGTCTTGAGCAGATCAGAGCAGTCTGAAGGAACGCATTAGAAAAGACTAATTTGCAGAAATACTTTTATCAATATACAAACTCCTCCCCCCCCCCCCCCCCGCCGCAGTCTTTGTCTGTCACCAAACTTTTATCTGAGCAAGTAAAATCTACTTATCTTAGTTTATTTAACTTCTCCCTCCAATATGTATTCTAAACTGACAGAATTAGGTTTCGGCATCCTTCTGTACGTTTGTGTACAAAAATAGTTGAAAAAGTCCTTGTTTACGCTTCACTGAATCTATGCCGCACCTGGTTACCAACTCTTATTTGCAGCATTCCTTATAGGAAATTAAAAAAGCTGAGTTAGTCACCTGGAAAGGAGCCATCTAAACAAGGCTTCCCTAAGTCATGAATATTGAGAAATGGAGCCACTTACACGATTGGTTTTGAGAGATAGAGGGAGGGACAGGCAGGTTCATTCCCTGACAAAATTTCACATAGTTTTGGCCAGCCTTGTTAGAGAAGGGGTTTATGGGCTGTTTAAACTGATTTTCTTAAGCTAATTTAGACATCTCACATCTGTCAAAGGTGTGAGCCAGAGGTTCTAAGTCAGCATCCACGTTTGGTGGAGAGAAGGCTCCAGAAGATGACAGAGAGCAACTGAGCTGGGTGCCTGAGGCAGCCTGAGGCTGGCGCTAACCGTCCCGAAGACCTCTGCCGCATCTTGTATGTTTATGTTGGAGCTCCTAAAAATACGTTATGCCACTCAGAGCTGCCAATTGTTGGAAATCATGAAATTTGTTCATCCCATAACTGTGAGACCATCCTAAGAAAGCAGAAATTTAAACAGCAGTCTTCTCAGTGTTTACTTTGTGAGTTTCTCAGTCATTGCGCCATGTTTTTAAACTGCCACAAAATCTAGAAACTCACTTGAAAAGATTCTCACATAAACATTGTCTCCTGGAGCTGGGACCTCGAGTTAACATGAAATAACTTGAGCCTTGTGATAAAATCATGAGAATTGGCAAGACGGGCACCTATTCACCTCCGAGAAAATCTGTCTTGTTAAACATGTACCTCCCGGTTACCAGGTTACCTCTCGGGAGCGCGGGGAAATGATGTGGCTCTGCCTAGGAAAGCCCCGGTGCCTGCCATGGGCAGCCACCTGCACGGCAGCCACAACCCCCGGGGCAGCCCCCCTGCCTTCGCTCCTGGGGCAGGGGCTTGGGCGCAGGACCCTTTCCCTGCAACGAAGGCAGACCTCCAGGAGGCCCCAGTTGCGGCTGGGGGCTCCCTAGTTCTTCCCTACCAACCTGGAGGCCCCATGGCCACCCGGCTCCCCTGCCGGCCTGCGCCCCGCTGCTGCCATCGGCCTCGCCGCCAGCCCAGGGCCATGAGGGCCCAGCCCCGAGGCCGAAGCCAGCCTGCGCTTGGGGTCGGTACCCAGTGCTGCTGGCAACGGGAGAGCCGCCGCTCCCTGGCTGCAAAACCGGGCTCGCCCCGGGTTTCAGCCTCCCGTGGCCCCAGGTGAGGCCTCCCGCTGTGCAGCTGGGTGCCATGAGGTGGGGCCAGAGCACCGCTGCCGGGCCCGGGGCTGGGCCCAGGGCCTGGGGGTGCTGCTGCCCCAGGGGCACGGCTGCCTCCTCCGCACCCAGAGAGCCAGGGAGGGCAATGGCCGTGCTGTGGTTTCAACTGGTTGCCACCATGGGCATTGTGCTGGCCTGGGCAGCGGGCAGGCTGTGACACCCCGCTGGCGAGGAGGTACCTGTGTGCCCATCAGCGCCCAGGCAGGGCAGAGGTCCCAGCCCACCCCAGCAAGTGGGCACGGGTTTCCTCACCCCCTCTCGGGACACCTCAGATTAGGTGGGAAAGGGCCATCCCTTATCCGCCCCTGGGTTTCTGGCAGGGAACGAGTGCCTTTCAGTGCAGGCAGTCGCCCCTGAAGCCGCCTGGCGCACACGGGCGAGGGCTGTTAGACCTTCATGAGTGCCATCAGGTTATTCCTATACGGTTATTTATCATGCACTGTAAAAATGGTCTTTTAAAGATACTTGAAAGGAAGGGAGGAGACAAACAGACATACTTCCTTAGCTATTCATATCTTACAGATAAAATGCAAAGTCAATAGACATAAGCTGTAGTGTATAACCTCATCCTGTACTTGATTTATTGCAGATGGGAATCAACTAGAAACTGAATCACTTTGAAATTTTTACTACTGACATTAAAATTCCAGGTTTGTATACATACATCTTGCGGAGATGCTAAATACAATTTCAGCTAATTTGGCATGCGCTTTGATTTGCTGGCTCTTAGACATCCATGTTAAAGGTAGATAACAGATCACCTATAAAATCTTAAGTAACTCATACATTTAAAGATGTGTTAATTTATGCTCTTAAACTCATAGGAAAAGATTTTCAAAACTAATGAGGGTCCAGCAGTCTTGAAAACAATATGCTTATCTACCTTCTTGCATAGGAATTTAGGGGCCTCATTTTAGGTAACTTTTTTTTTTTTTGAAAAAAAAGGGTAGTTTTAGAGTAATATCACATTGAAGTATTTTACACATCTTTTTAACTGTTTCATATTCATTTTTTTTTAGCCAATTCTAAATTGACCCGAAAAGGAGAGCTGTCAACAAATTTAACATCTGTTTAACTTCCCTGATCAAATTAGATTAAGGCATTAATTCTCCTTCTTACTTTTCGCTGGAAACTACCTAAGTAGCAACTTGCCAAAAATGCATAAAGGTGTTTAGCAATTACGTACTGGGTATGTTTGAAGAGATCAAGGTGCACTCACATGTCCTGTGCTATGGATATCTCTGATTAGCTTGTCATCTACTCTGAAGAAGATGTAGCCCAACTCTCCTATACTATGTAACAGGCCAGCTGTTAGCTGTCTGTCAAGCACCTAAAGTGGACAAGTAGTCCAGGAGCAAAAATGTCACTCCTTTGATCTGGCAAGGAGCAGCTGCTGATTTATAGAGTAGGACTTTGTTCTTCCGTTCTATTTTACTTTCTTTCCTAAGGCAGAACCACAAAATCCAGCAGAAAAAAAAAAAAAAAGTGCCGTTCTCTGCAACATCAACAAGCTCTGACAACTGCAACAGGGTTTTTCTTGGCCCTAACAAAGCTCTCAGGCATCTCCTTTGACGCTCACCTTTTTTTTTTTTCCTTCTTCTTTTTGCAATGCGGTAGTTATTGTTTAATTCAGCTTCTGTAAATGGAATGGACTGTGGCCAGCAAGCCTGGGGCATAAACACACCTGTATGAAAGAAGCCTTATTGTAGCAACCATCTACAACCAACCTGCACATGCACTACCAGTTCGTGAGTTCAGAAGGAATGTTCCATTTTCCCTGACAGTAAATTTTGCCTTAAGATAACACTTTTTTTGTACCCACTGTCCTGTCTTGACCATGAAGCTTGTACACTTTTTCATTGTTATTAAAATCTGAAGGAAAAAAAATGTGTATTTTTCTACCTGTCAACCAGTGGACCTCAGGAAATTGGATCCGAAGAGCCCACTTTAAAAAAAACACAGCCAAAATATATTTATAGAAACACACTGCTGAAAGTTTGAGAACTGCTGATCCTAAATATGCCTGTTCTGTTTCAGAGACAGCGATGCAGTTGCAACCACCTCCAGCTTATACTGTTGCAGATTCTCCTCAAAAAAGGCATTTTGCAAAACAAGTACTCAGTAGGATATAGCATTTGATGCAACTAACCAGACTGCGGCACTGCCAGCCCAGACTCAATGCTCCGTTCAGTTCTTTTAGACTCAGAAGGTGCTGAGCAGATTCTGTGAGATGATCAGTCACTACACGGGCTGTTAAACTCCTGCCTCACCCATTGGAATAGCGAGGGAGTTTTCCTTTATTTCCTTTCTGATCTGTTTTCAAGTTTATTTGCTAAAAAAAAGAAATCTACAGGCCACAAGAAAAAGCTGCAGTATAACGCTGCTGAGCAGGAGGGGAGTGTCTTGTGTGTTTATGGGTGGGGAAGGGAACCACACAGCAAGCTGTGTATTTGACCCTGGTATGTATCTACACACATGCTGTGTTCACACTTCTTTATACTGTAACTTTAAAAAGGAGACAAAAAGGTTTACAAAAACAAAGATGGGAAGAGGTGAGGGTGGTGGGGGCGACATCATGACTACAAGATCTTTTGCATATATGTTAGCTTGTGGAAATAAATAAGAACTATTACAGCCAGGGCCCTAAGGGAGGCAGGAAAATGATGATGTACAGGATAGTATAAAATGATATATTAAAAACTGTGCTGTCAGTGGAACAATAGAATATTAAGCAAAAGTCCATAATAATTGGCAGATATTTAGCTGTAGACATCTTTCTCTGGTTGGTGGGTACTAAAGTATACGTGAGAGGAAAGAGAACTAGTTAGGCAATTAGAAGTAATGGGCATAAATAATACACTATGTATAAATACATCCCCCCCTCTTCCCATGTTATAGCTCTTATCCAGATACACCTAATCACCTCTCAGTAAGTCATACCTACATGCTGTTATCCCTTGTGTTTTGCTCTTTGCACTGTCTGGTTACTGGAGATTCTGCTTATGTTAATCTTTCTCTCTGTAGATGCAGAATCATGTTCATTTTTTCCCTTTAATTATTCCAATACTGGTGGTAAGACTTTACCAAACCAGAGGGTCTAATGGCATAGTAGCTAAAGATGTGTCAACACCACAGACACCAAGAGACTACAGCCTGCCATGTTATGGAATATGTGCTCCACGGTGACTGAAGGTATTAGCAGCGCAAATGTGGGACAGCTACATTATTTAAGTGTGCTAAGATGAAGAGGTAATTACACAGATCTTCCCAGTGTCATACTGGTGAAGCTTTTACCCTGTCTCATCCCATTTTTTGTTCTCTGTATCCCACAGAATCAGGGGGTAATGCTCTAAAAACATTTTCAAGAGTTTGGTAGTATATGAATGTGTTTCATGTATCCTTGTGTCTTCATTATTGTAAGCCAAACTGCTTTGGAATCATGGAATGGAAAATTTAAAAAGCCTCTGTGGAGCCGTTTCCTCAGCCTTTCACTCCATATCCCAGGCTCCCATACTTTTCTGACCACTGCTTTGTCTCCCCCAGGGCTCAGCTCTTGCTCCCCAGCCTACCTTGCTGGCGCACCAGAGATAATTGCAAAGTACAGCTGGCAAGTCAGTGATAAAGATTGCTGGTGCTCTGCAGGGGTCCTAGGTGGCCAGATATACTATGATTGAGGACATATAGAATCATAGAATTGCTGAGGTTGGAAGGGACCTTTGAGATCATCAAGTCCAACCATTAACCTACCCTGACAAAACCACTTCTAAACCATGTCCCCAGGTACCACATCTACCCTTTTTTTCAACACCTCCAGGGATGGCGAATCCACCACCTCCCTGGGCAGCCTATTCCAATGTTTAACAACCCTTTCAGTGAAAAAGTGTTTCCTAATATCCATTCTAAACCTCCCCTGACATAACTTGAACCCATTTCCTCTTGTCCTATCACTTGTCACCAGGGAGAAGAGGTCAGCCCCCATCTCTCTACAACCTCCTTTCAGGTAGTTGTAGAGGGTAATAAGGTCTCCCCTCAGCCTCCTCTTCTCCAGGCTAAACAAGCCCAGTTTCCTCAGTCGTTCCTCATAAGATTTGTCTTCCAGACCCCTCACCAGCTTTGTAGCCCTTCTCTGGACACGCTGCAACACCTCAATGCCCTTCTTGTAGTGAGGGGCCCAAAACTGAATGCAGCACTCAAGATGCGGCCTCACCAGTGCCAAGTACAGGGGGATGATCACTTCCCTAGTCCTGCTCACCACACTATTCCTGATACAGGCCAGGATGCTGTTGGCCTTCTTGGCCACCTGGGCACACTGCTGGCTCACATTCAGCCAGCTGTCCACCAACACCCCCAGGTCTTTTTCTGCCTGGCAGCTTTCACCTTACACCATTTCTTTTCTCTCTGCTGTTTTCATTCTTCTGAACAAGCTAAGGACTGAAACCAGGAAGGTTTGTGGCTTCTGAAGCACTTGAAAGGTTGGGTTCCCCTGATTTCAGTACTCAGCTGGCTTATGGGTAGAGCAAAGTATTGGAGGAGCCTGTGCTCCAGTGCACCACATCTTGGTTGTTGTTGGTTTCCCCAGCTAAAGACAGGGCTATGAATGTATTTTTCTTTCTTCTGTTAAAAGATGGTTAGCTGGAGAAGTCTCTCACTGCCACTTAAATATCTCATGTGAAAATTAAAGTATACCACAAAAAGAGACTTGAAACTGAGCGCATATTTCTTCAATGAAGAACTGGCCAGTTCTGTAATGTGTTCCACTATCCCGTATTTTGCATACAATTGAGATATCTGTTACGAAATGAAAGCCAATCTCTATAACCTATCTAATATTTATCTTTCTTTATGAGAGCAGTTTGGAAACTCTGTGTGTGATCTTACATAATTTTAATAACTGGTTGCTGATGGATTTCAATATTAACTCTGACTGTTCTGACTGGTAGGGTGTTGAGGCTTAATTTTCAGGAGAATTTCACTAATTGTTCCTGCACTGCGTAGGGGTGAAGGCATCTAAGAATATGTGTATAAACCTGTATTTGAGCCCACAAAACTCGTAATTGCAGGGCTGTATCCAACAATGCTGATCACTTCAGCCCGGTCTAGTAAAGCACTCGGATGTATAAGGAAAATTTTCAAAACGACCAAGCCCCATTATCAAAATCATCATAGGCCCTGCAAAGCCAATCCTAATGTTCAGTGAAATTCCAAGTTAGAAGGCAATATTAGCAAAGGGATGTCAACACTAGTGCCTAAATTGTAGGTGCTCTGCTCCCAAGGAAATTCCTGTCTCTGGTTAGATGTTCCAGGAATCACCAGAAGGTGGACTTAGATACCTAACTACATTTTTTTTTGTAAAAAAAAAATAATAAAAAAGCCCTCACGTAACACTGAAAGTACCTAAATTCTTTAGGCATGTAGATTTCTACTTTTTAACACCCCATCCTGTCATCATTTTTGCTGCTGTGTATATGCGCATCCTCACAGTGCGGTACTTTCTGCTGTAACCACGCTCTATCTCTGAGTTAGAGGAAGACACCCATGTCCAGTCAGGATTCCTATGGATCCTTTTAGTGAGACAGACATCTTAGGACAGGTCTGTTTTTTCTTATAACAACACAGATAAAGATCTCTTTCCTTTATAGCTGACACCATAATTATTTGACTGTTTACCTGGAAAGAAGGAGATCAAGTTTTGCCTCCCTATCCTGCTTGATTTGGAACAAAGACTTGAGCATAGGTCCATCACATCCTAGAAGAATATCTGAATCACCCAGGTATTCAGTACAGTGAACAAAGCCCTTTCAGTTCTCATTCTGAAGATGTTCCACCTGAAGTAAGTAATTATACACTCATAATTAACCAGCCCTTAACTCTCACACATCTGAAGTTGGATCCCTAACCAAGAGGCTGTACAGTCAAGCCCTTGTTCTTATTTAATTTTGTTCTACTGACTAGTCGTTACATACACAAGAGAACTGGCAGTCAGAAGAACAAGAAAGGCATGATAGTGAAGAAGAGTAAAGATGGAGCATTATGTCCAATAGCCCATTGATTGGGAAACTCAACTCACTTGGAACAGTTAAGACATTGATTTAAATCAAGACGAAGAGAAGACCTGCAAACATATATCCTATTTAACAAGTGAATTTTCTAGCCAATGAGCCATTGAGTGTAGCACTCCCTCTACCCCATTTGCCTCTTTTGTGTAAAGCTTTGGTATGGCTGATGTATGACAAGAACTTTGGCTGGATTTGGCCCCTGGGGAGATAAACTGAGTCAAGGCTGATTTTATGTTGAAAGTTGTGTGTCACTCTGGAACACGTTACTGTCTATTTATCACCTTATAGGTATTTGTGTTCCTACTCCTCTGTCCTGGAGGTCCTTTCTGTATAAAAGAACCCTGGGCAGGGCAGTATCTCACTTCTCAGTACTGCTAGGGTTGCAGTTCCAAGTTTCTCAATTATATCCCATTCTGAGCAGTTTTATGCATGCTTACCAATGGAAACAAGTATATGTGAACCAAAAGATTTTAGGCATCTTGGGGCTGGGCAGCAGCTAGGTGACCATGCTGGAAAATTCAGTGATGGCTAAAGATTAAGATTAGCTTAAACTAAAGTTTGCAGGGCTTGTGCTTGACACTCATATGCAACTCAAATGACATACACATCTAACATATACATATATATAAATGAGAAAATAGTTTGTAAAATATGCTACATAGATCTTGTATTGTGGCTTAATTGGTTTATAAGTCAATATCATAATAATACTTTCATAAGAAGTTCAAACCAAGTTTTAGAACATCTTTAACCAACCTTTGAAAGAAACAAAAAAATGAAGGTCAATCGAAACATTATGTAAAACAAAAAAAGTCTTTGCAAAAACAAAAAAAAAATGCCCCAAATTCACAGGCAGCATCTTCAAGCAAAGTAGTTCAGCATTGTGCTTGTGTGCATAAGAATTTAAAAATAAATTTTATAAGAATTTAACTATAAAGAGAATAAAAACAAAGTTTTCATTTTAATTCAGTGCCAAAACTGAAGAAAACTTAGGAAGATAAATCAGTAGTTAGAAGAGGGGAAGTTATTCTTTGTTTTTCACTTTGAATTATTAAAATTATCAATGTCATGTGTACATTCCTAGGAACAATATACAGTTTCAATTTGATTGTGAAAATCCTGTAATATTTGACTATTTTAGAAATCAAATATGCCTTTATACATGTAAACTTGCATCCATGTAAAACAGAATAATAAAAGCAACAAATGCAGACACCCATTCAGATGAACTAGTGAAGTTAGTTTCCATTTCCTTTTCTTGATTCTTCCCCAGTTGTTATATTCAGTCTTTCCAATGTGACTATATTATCATCCACAAAATTTTAGCATCGTCATAATCATAAAAGATATAGTTTATATCTTTATAAATCACATGAGGCTTAGCAGACCCTAGTAATGCCACATCTGCTTTAATCCTAGTAAATTCTAGCCTAAGACAGCATAGCCTGTGGTGTCTCACCTGAGTTCTCGGAGACATTTCAGGAAATGCATTAGCTCTGTGAGTCAGTGAAATAAGTACAAACAAAATAGTGGTCAATAGCCAAAGAAAAATTTAGCACTCGAAATGGTTTTTGACAGAAGCTTGAGTTGAAGAATCCAGCTGTATTTTATGTATGTCCCTTAACCACCAATCAGTTCTGCTGAGTGGTCCAATTTGCTGCCTAATTTTTGATGCCTGATACATGTGTTCATAGCCAAAAAAAATCATGTATCTAGAGGACCATAGTTTCTTTAGTCCAAGAAACTAAGGTCTACAAAAGAACAAATATGAAACATCATAATGTCAAATTCCACATCCTAATTTGAAACAGAAATCTCACAGTTCCAAGTACCTCATTACTAGGGCAAAATTGATGCAGAGGTGTGCAGCTAAGCTGGGTGCCTACACTTTGTTTTCAGGTGTACTAAATACAGGTAAAAAATTGGTAAGTGAAAATTTTTGTGGGCATGTTTTGCATCCGGACTGAAAAACCCATCTCATCCTTCTGCCAAATTTATCCCAAGTGCTACCTAGATCATGCTCTGGTTTTTCAATATAGCGCAGCTCTGTAATAACTGCTTAAGCATGCCATACAGTATTAATCTTCCTCATGAACTCAGTCCCAAACCAGTTTCCATGGAGAGAAATTAAGAGGTATGTACAGGCAAAGGCGAAAATATATGGCTAGCCAATGATACAGAAAGGCTCTTTAGATGGGAGCTATGGTAGAGAGGAAGGATTTTTCAACTGAGATTGCAGAACTGAGGGGAGGGCAGCATTAGACAGAGAGTGGAGAGGAGAATATGAAAAAAAGAGAGACATCTAAGTTGAAGTAGGTTTTGACATTGTTTTAAAAAAGACAATTTTGAAATTCATCTAGAAAAGGATGGTGCTGCTGAAAAGGATGCTGCTGAAGTGCCTGAAGTAGGAGGTGATTTTAATGTGTGTGTGAGAAGGAAGCATCAGCATTTGGCACATTGGGGGGGGGGGATGAAGAACTGGGACTTAGAGTCCCGAGAGAAGGGAACTACCACAGTCAAGGTGAGAGGAGATGAAGACAGAAGCAGAAAAGTCATACTGTTGAAGTGGAAATAGGAAGAGAGGAAGACACTGGAGATGTGAGAGAAAGAGGACTAGGAAATGGATGTGGGTTTGGGGCAGTGGGAATAAATGTGTGAAGAGTCCTAGAGGCGTATAGAGGAGTAAGACTTGTACTGAAGAATGTCTGAGAGTAATGTAGCTCTGGGTTCACTGTCAGTTTTTTTCACCAGGTTATAAACCTATCTACATAAAATGATACTGTCTAAAACACAAACTTCTTTTAAACAATGCTCTATTTATTGTAATAGTTTGTAGCCAAGCAATCCCTGCAGTAGCTGCAGCTGTGGCTTGTTCCATCTCATCAGTAATTTTGATTCTCTTATAGTCATTAGTGTGCAGCTTTTCACAGTATTTTAAAGTGATAAATATAATTTCCTCCCAGTTCTTGAGTTCCGTTTTGTTGAATGGACTATGCATCCTTTAACATCTAAATAATTTGCCCTGAGAATCATCACAACATAGCTACACTTTGGAACAGAACACGTGAATATGGTTCTGATAAAGCTCTGCAATGTTTATTAAAAAAACAAAAAGTAGCTTTGAACAGTTTATGATTATCTATAATCAGTATTTTTCTCCATAGAATAGTCTGAAGATCCAAGTCCTGAAATAACATGCATCTGTGTGAGAGGGTGGCCGCTACTTCTCATGAGTTGTTTAATCCTCACTGCTGTTTGTTGTGTGCGGAGCACCGAGTAGGCTTTTACTTATGACTGCTTCAAACAGTGCCCGTGTACCCTATGACATTCCAGACGACCCCAGGATGAGGTTAGCACGATAAAGAGCTTGATTTCTCTAAGCAACAGTCATTCAGACTGACAGCACCCATTCATTTACTGGAGGCTACAGGAAAAGTATGAAAAAAGAAAAAAAAAAGACTCAACTGTTGGACTTACTGACTCCTGAAAGGGCAGCTACACTATCATTACCACCGAGTGCATACAACCTGATCTTGATGTTGGCCTACTCAAAATTACTATTTGCTATGAAGGGTTGGCAAAGCAATTTATAAAATGATGGGGTAAAAGTAAGAGAAGCCCCATTAAAAGCTTTTTCTTTCCTTTAAATGAGAGTGAACAGAGAAGGACTCTTCAAGTTTGACTTAGTACCTTTGCACATTTGTCTTTATTAACATCTGTTAAATGATTAGATTTTCCTTAGAAGTAATTGTGCATTGTTAGATAATTATATCGTTGTGGCTTCTTATTGGGGAAAGGTATTACATCCAAATACTTAAGATTATAAAACCAGATGGATGTATCTGTCTGTCCATCCATCTGTCCGCTCAAGAAGCCTTTGGGTATTTTTAGAGAATTTAAAGCAGTGGTGCAAGTCATAAATAAAAGGGGCATTTTTAAGAAGGAAAATACACTTAATTAAATCGGTGTCAAAATTATCTTATTGTCAACATCCACAATATCCACAATACAGAGATGTGTAAGCGTTCCTGTGGAATACTAGTTCTCAGAACCGTAATGAGTTGCTATTAGAAAAAGCAGGGACATATTATTAGTATCCCCACAGAGTTGTCTTCTAAATTATTTATACTTGCAACACTTTCACGTAACGGCAGTTTTAAACTCAAGCAAACAAAGCAAACCACAGAATAAAGAGAGGGGAAGAGAATTATACAGAAACCCTTCCTGAATGCATGTAGTTAGAAAGGCGAGTCAAACAAACTAATCAGATTTTGTTTCCCACTCAAATCCTCACGAGGTTTGCAATAGACAGCATCAAAGCTTTTTGGGGTTGTGTCACCTTGATAAAGGATTGAGCGGCACTGTATCTGTTTTATCTCTCACATCTAAAATGTAAAGGACTGCAACTTTATTTGTCTGGTGCAAGTTTGCTTATTGTCTTTGAAATTCCACAGCGGACCCTCCACAAAAAGCTTAGCTATCAGAAGGGTGCAAACAACACCAGAGCCTTGTGTTACTCTTATGTTCATCCCCGAGGCTATGGTGTTAGGTTTGCACAGGAGTTGGGGGGACAGCGGGGAAGACTGTTGTTTTTATACAAACCTAGCATTGGGAATTACTGATTCTGCTGTCCACACTTGCTTTGCTAATACACAGTGTAATGATTAACACTTTAGGACTCCAGACTTTATAGAAAAATTGAGATGAGATACCTTATTCTTTTTTTAAAACCAGAAACTTCATCCATTCTTAAGTCTGCTCAGTGCAGAGGGGATTTGGGTGAAACTGAAGAATAAATAGCCAGAATGAAGCTCTAACAGTCTCCTCCTGGTCTTAAACTGTTTACATTTATGAACATGCAAAGATCATACTGTTCACTTTCCATTAACAGATCTACAAAGTTTTGTCTTGACCATCGAAACAAATTCTAGCTGAAATCACTGTCTTATTAGCTTACTGAGCAGCTAAACGTGGTTACTTTAAAAACAAAATTCTACCCTACAAAAAGGAAGAAAAAACATACTGCATGGTTTTTTTTTCATCCTGTAAAAGGAGTCTGTAGCTAAATATTCTCAGCTTTTTGTCAGTCACAATACAAACGGGTTTCGAAAGTATCCAGTTAT
Source organism: Vanellus vanellus (assembly GCF_965231255.1). Taxonomy (NCBI): domain Eukaryota; kingdom Metazoa; phylum Chordata; class Aves; order Charadriiformes; family Charadriidae; genus Vanellus; species Vanellus vanellus. The sequence continues at coordinate 37,628,540 of NC_138911.1, read as the reverse complement.
TCTGAGTGCCTCTTTTTCCAAGCATTTGGATTAAGGTACCTCTAATAAACACACAATGAAAATGATGGCCGCCTTTTTAAGCAAAATGACCCTTACATGTACTAAAAACCTTATTTGCCTTGTGCTACTTCAGCTGCACACCAGCACCCTCATTGATTACCGTGGAGTTACATTAGTTTAAAATTGGAGTAACTGAGTAGTGGATCAGGTCCTATAGTCAGACATATGTTTTCCACTAGATAATGGCTACTTATATATTTATGAATTTTAAAATGCTTTTCAATTCAACTATCATTGTTACTATGTGCAGGAAGTAAAGAAGTAAATTGCAACCAAGCTTTCAGGGGTTTATGCCCTCATGAAGCACTTGTATTGCTGGTGTCAGGGGAGGGCAGCTGTATAGTGCCCTCTACATAATAAATGACACTGTTGAATATTCTTAGAGTAATGTCTGTGTGTGTGTGTGGTTTTAGGGACAGAGCTATTATCTGTTGGGTTTTACGTTCCTAAATACTGTGCCGTCATTTCTTTAACCTAGCTTCACGGAAAGTTTCAAGGAGGTTTAAATAATTGGTACTCAGATCTATTCTGTCCTGATCACCCATACAAACAGCGAGTACTCGCAGGGCGATAAACAGCTTTCAGGCAAATGCGTAACACCAGTGTCAGTTGGAGTTATGTGCAGAGACTCAGAGCAGAAATAGTATATAGCTCTCCATTCCTGAACATGACAGTCATAATAAACCTTAACCTCGACATTCCCTGCTTTCCTCAACCACAGCTAAAAATGCTACACACATTTATACCATCTAATGAACTAGACATTAAAAGGAAACCACAGATCTATACCAATAGATTGTCAGGAAGAGAAGTGTGAAGTGAATACTTGCTCATTGTAGTATCATGGTAGTTACAAAGAGGAAAGACCTAATACATCATCATCATCATCATCATCCTTCAGCGAGAGTAGGGGATAATCCACCAACGGAGGTCCCACCAGCTACTAAAATAACAGCTTGTAAACTGGGTAGTGCAAACATACAATGCAAAATCCTAGGGGACAGAAACTCAGAGTCACCGTGGTGAACCTGGGAAGAGAATGATGGATGCTTATTTTGCTCTTCTTTGGTGGCAATGCAAAGGAAGGACAAACTGAAGAAGGGGTTTGGGTTCGAAGGAATTGTGTCTGGTTTCTGAATCTGTCACTTATTCTTTTTATTAACATGTATAAACAAATTAATTGTAGATGATGACTCTGGTTATGAAAAGAATTGAGAGGGTATAAGGCTTGCTCGTTCAGAAGCAAGTAAGTAAAGAAAGAGTAGGAGTGAGTGGAGTTTAGAATTGACTCCTTTTCCACCCACGCCTCCTTCAAGCCAGGGAAACAACCAGCACTGAAATGATAGCAGCCTATAGCAGATAGTGGTCAGTGACGATTACGTATCGCCGTAATGAGCAAAGGCAAAGTAGGAAACTCTGCTTTTGCTATGCCTCAGAGACATATTCCGTGCTATTCCTACAGTTTTACCAATAATCAAGCCCTTTGTCTACCTGACGCTTGGTTTCCTATGGGTTAATGATATTAACAATTATTTTTTCCCAGTCTCGCCTCTCATTTTCCTTATGTTGTCATGATACATTTTCTATTGTTTTTGAGACAATTTGACAATGAAGGGCACAAAAATATCTAGATACTAATATATCCATGCCTCTACACTGCACAGGATTTACCTTCCTCTGATTGAAATTCTGATGATGGCTGAGGGTCTGATTGCACTAGCTACAATTACTAGAGTCTGGTTTACAATTTGTTCTGCAACTGTTATTCACATGTAACTTTTCAGAAGTCTTTCTAAGATTATTTTTTTTATGTGGGATAATTAGCCTGATATTTAAGAATTCTAATCTCATATAAATGCTCAATCAAAACACATATTTTCCTGTGAGCTAAAAATGCCTGGATTTCAGTTTTCATTCTCAAAAGAATGTTATTGTTCCTGCAGGACGTGCAATGGAGCATAAAAGAGCATTTTACCTCACCATTTGAATTGGATGATTTTTTTCCTTCTTCCCCTTTTTTTTTTTTATTTTTGAGTGTTTAATTGATTATTGTTGTCTATGTTTTTTTCCTTGTCATCTTTATCTTCTCCTGTAAGTGTGGATTTACTGCTTTTGGAAAATCTACAAAAAGAATGTTGTCCTCATTCTGTGCTTTTGATTTCATATATTTAATTTCTAAATAAAAAATAGACATTTTCAATTTCGGGACCCATTCAGTTAATGGTCTCTCTTAAAGGGCTACCAAAGAGGATGCCAGTTATTTCTGACTGTATGATGTGTGTTCCAAGACCCACCAATTCACCTTTTACAAGCGACAAAACAAATGCTGGTAACTGACTTTTGGCAAGTACTGATATGAACTGGACTAGAACTCAGGGCTGAAATTGTAATGGGTCTGGTGTATGAAATACTTCCTTAGCTATAAGATAAACACTGTACCAAAGTGGTAGACAGACAAATTACTATGTCCTCGTGACTCTCTAGGTTAATGCCTCCTTCAGAGAAGGAGGAGGAAAGAGAAGGATTAAAAAAAACAACCTCCCAATAAAGAATCTCTTGCAGACAGCAAGAAGAAATCCAACCCAGAAATCAGAAAGAAGAGAAAAAATCAACCACTGAAAGTGGGAGGACACAACGTACAGATGAAGGAGGAACTTACTGTACTTCCACAGAAAAGTGGGACACCTGAAGTGTTTGGTTGTTTTTTAAATACGTTTGTGGCCAAACCCACATTTTGTGTTGAGGAAGCAGAACTTAAACCAGAGCACAGTAAAACGTGGTATCTTCACTATCATGTTTGAATAGGAATTATTAGAGATCCTGGTTTAAAAAAGAGAAGAATGTTGATGTGGACTTCAGAAACTGTGGCGGCAGGCAAAACAACTATTTTTATCTGCTTATGATGAGGAAATATGTAAGCTTCTGTGCATTTTGGTTCACCTCAGCTTTACTTAGTTTTAATCCAGGCCTATTTTCATGGATTTCTTTTAAATACATTTCCTATTAAGCAAATAAACTTGAAATTCTTCTTAATTCTTCTCATATAAAAACATACCATCAGCTGTCTGATGAAGTGAAGACCATGGAGGGTAATAGCGAAGACAATCCACTTTGGCTTCCAGTGAAAGAAGCAACCTGCCAGAGGCCACCGAAAGAACAAGAGGTGGAAATGAGCTGAAGTGTCGGGATCCAGCTGTTTTCAGGGACCTAGTTCTAGGCCTGTCATAGGAATAGTAAATCTGATTTTCCCTGGTTTTGCACTATGTACAGTCTCTCGACATCTACAAAGTTTCTCTTCTTTTACTTTGGGACAAGCAGGAGTGTCATCACACCAATATCTCTCAAAACTTTGTATCATATTTTACAGGATGTAAATTGCAGGCTTGGTCATTACCAGGCCCTGGAGGAAAGATATAAGGAATAAACATCAATGCGTCTCCATTTGCTTTTTTCCTTTAAAGAAAAATATGTTGTATATTTGAAGATTATAAGTAAAGAAATTGTTTAAAACAACCATTATTTCATTGCCCTGCCATTTTCCTTAACCTGCAGAATGCCTGCCATTTTCCTTAATTCATTGCAGCGGTGAAGCATGTATGCCAGAGCACCTTCTGATGTATTTGACACTGATGTTATTTGCTTGTTTCACAGTGGATGGCAACAAGAATCTCGGTGCCCTTTTCTGAGCGTGCCAATGCAAGCAAAGAGTACTGTGTTTCCACTGGTACGATTCACGTTTTGGATAGCTTGCATCCCCTTCAACGACTGTGTCTTGGAAGTAAGTTGCTGTGCAAAGTCTGGGCCAGAGTAGACTCTTAGGGACCAAGCATCAAGAGAACATGGGTAGGGGCATCGCTGGAAGCGAGCCTGTGGGAATAAGTATCATTTCCATGGTGGTATACGCTGCAATACTACTGTACCACAGTTCATTTAAATTGGTAAATGGTAAAGTCACCAAATATGCCAGACACAATTCACATGCCCCAAATTAACTGCAGTATACAGTCACAAATCTGTGCCCTGAGGTCAACATAAAATACCTATATCAGGTACAAGTCTTGTAGTATGGCTTGCAGGTGTCTCTGTGATTTCACATACTGGTGAAGAGTATTGAGGACCGTAACACCTCTGTGGCATTACAGGTGTTACTGCAGATATCTGCAGTCACCTGCTCTTCTCTCCATGTCATGACACATGAAGAAAGGAAGAGATGAACAGAAATTTCTACAGTCCTTCACCTTGGCCACAAGGGTCCTTTCCTTCCCAGTTCTTGGGAAACTCTGCCATATCTCTGTGTATTGTCCTGCAAATGCTGTTAGAGTAACTTACTGCCAGCGCTATTTGAGGACTGATTCAACTTTCAAAATGGAAATCTGTGGAAAAACTCCAACCCACTTTGACAGGCTTTGAAACGGGAACATGGACAATCTGAAGGAGAGACTAAAGGAATGAAACCACTTTGAAAATCTGTCAGCCCCCAATCACTGCCGCACTTACATTACCCACATAGTGCCCCAGTGTGACTTTCTGGGAAAGTCAGAGAATGAAGCAGCAAAGTGCATTTATATTTAGGAGAAAAAGATAATTTTTTATGGCTTTGTGTTATTTTTATGCTTTTCCGCCTAACATATTTTAATGCTATTTTTATGTATTTTTATCTTGCTCTGCAATATATATTGTCATATAACACAAAAATATATTAATATGAGATTCAAAAAACCAGTAGCTTTTGTAGTTTCTCACCAGCTTACCTTTATTACTTCAGAGTTCAATTACTTAATGTTTTAACACCTCTGTGGTGGCACATAGCTCCATCTCAGTGTTACAGTCTGGTAACCGGACACTGTTCACACGCTGAATCCACTGGCTGACTTCACCGCTAATACTTATTGTCAGAAAGGCTGTGCAGACTGTTATAAACTTGTCAGGTGACTGAATAATTTAGTGGACATATTTCCAAAGCTATCCACATACCCAAAACAGACATGTGCTTTGTGGTATGTATAAAAGCATGTGAGGGCCATTTGAAATTGACCCACTCTTACATGGATGCTGTCTACAGTGAGCTTCGCATCTCAGCTGGATCTTCTAGGAGCTGCGGTATTATGACTAGTAAGTCTACAAATTAGATGTCCTGGACTAGTTTGCAGAAAAAGGAAAACCAGAAATTTCTGAGTAAAGTTGTAGGAAATACTCGCAGTGAACACAATCACACAAAACTAATATAATGCTGGGTTTCAGCAGAAAAAAATAAACCTCAGCCCAGGTTCATAGAGTGATTCTGGGCTCATCTTTAATATTGCATTACCATCATGTCATATTTCAAAACTGAAGGAAACGTTATAGCCAAACTGATGCTCAAACCACAGCACTGCTTCTGGGTTTGCCTCTGTTTTTTGGAGAGAAACAAAATTTTACATTTAAGTGGGAGTTTTGACATGTGAAAATAAACATTAAGTCGTGTGGCTGAGGAATAAAGCTCCTCCTCAGAACTGCTTTTATGCAAACACGACCCTCCAGAACCTTGATGTGCCAAAGACTGTTGAGACTTGCTCTCCCTGATTTAGCAGTTTACTTAAGCGTGTGCCTGTCTGTAAGCACATGGATAACTTCATTAACATGACTGAGAGCTAGGCAGGTACTATGACAGCCTAATGGAGTTAGGCCTCATCTGAAGAATGGGTTCTGAGAGTGTTTATTCCTGAACAAGTCAGCCAACAGTCATCTCATTTTTTTTTACTGATCAAGCTATTTTGTCCTTTGTATCGGTGGCCTTTGATTAAACTTAGCCGTGGGATACTCAGCAAGAGTGAAAATTTTTGTAAGTTCCATATAAAATTATTTTAGCTCATTATAATTAAGGCCATGGACATTCATAATAAACTTTATAAAAAAATGTTAAACTAATGATTCACCTCAGGAAAACCACCCAAGGTATCTGTGAGGAAGACGGCATCTACTTTTCATCCCGAAAGTGAATAAAGCTTGAAAAATAAGGGATGAGAAATTAAACTAAATGTACAAGAAGCGACCGAGGAAGGGCTTTATCTGGAACTGAATGACTGGCTTTTTCCTGACTTTACCCCCCAGATCCGAGTAATGAGAGCTTCAAGGGATCAGCAGGATTCGTCTTTCCCTCCGGAAAGCAATACTGTTCTCTTGTGTAGAAATGGAACCCCGAACTTGTTTCTTTCCTCCTTTTATAGCTCACATTGACTAAACTACTGGGCTTTAGCAGGCACTGAAAAGTTAAACTTGGGAGAAAGACAGACATCATGGAAAACATAAATGGACAGACCTGACCAAATTCAAGACTTTCACAAAAGACTACAGCGTTAAGGAAGTTCCACATGGTTGTAAAGTTAATAGAAAAATACTGATTTCTTTTTGAATATATAAACCGGAAGTATTCCTAGCGTCTTCCAAAGCGCTTACCGGCTGGCTTACAGGACACTGTGCCCATCAACATAAAATATATACATTTCTGAAATGCAGTGATGCTTTGAAAAGTGGTTGGGTTTTTTTTTTTTCCTCTATGTAAAACAGCATATTCTTCCTACGCAGAGAAAATAGTCTTTACTAAACTTGCAGGCTTACAAATGAACAAGGCCAGACGATGTAAAGAGCTATAGAAACTTTTTGGGGGGTTGATTTATGTTGAAACAAGCAAGCGACATACAGTATATTTTATGTTGTCTGATAAAAGATGGTGTATAAAAAACCCTTTCAAAATGCACTGTTTTGGAAACCACAATGAAGAATGAATTTTTAATAAGGCTTGCCTCAGTGATAGTCTTGGCCAAGAAGAGATTACTACTATGCAAGTGCAATATGGAATTTCCACTTGAGAAACTCTGTATGGACTGTGTTTTACACCAGTCATTGAATTTAGGTAAGGAATACAGAAGAAAAAGAAAGAAATGAGAGAGCCAGTGGAAAACAAAGAACAATTGCAATCTATTTAAGACACCAAGCACATTGTAGACTATAATTTTCTTGATTCTACATAAATGCCCTTCTATGATGATCCAAACTTTTTAATCTCTTTCTGCTTCCCTTGGTAGTTTTTAAGATGAAACATAGAATTTTCTTATTTCTGCCATCTTTAACCCATACTCAGGAGAAGATTAACATCAATCCCTTATGACTTTATTTGTTTTAAGTGGATAAGAGCTTTGTTTTAAGCTCAGTTTCACCTGGAAATTGCTCTTTTATCATTGGTAACATCAAACTAATGAGCTCACCGTTCCAATTTTATCCTCCAAATAACAAAAAAAGGAAGACAGCTGAGTTTTCAGACAGCTGTAGAATGGTCTATCATTCTGGGTTATTCCCTTTTGTAGACTAGTAGTCACTAGACACGACTGCCTCTTTGAAAATTCTGACCTGGGAAGATTTTTGCCAAGCCAGCATTCCTGATTCTTCACTGGCCCGCATCTTGGGTACGTACACCGCTTAATACACAGGGAGTATAAAATACTCTTGGTATACTCCTTTTTTAATAGGTACTGTGAGCTTTTATATGCATTGAGCGGGGAGGCGATCACACAAGTTGCAGAACAATTACAAATCAGCTTTAGTCACACCTTTCTCAGCAGAAAGATTTTACCAGAGCATGTGCCCTTTAGGGATTTTATGTTCTTTGGGCACTTCTGCTCTTCCCCTTCACTTATTTTTGGTGCTAAGTGGTAGGAAAAGCTAATTCTACCTTTACTTTTCCATTGGGCCAGATTTTCACTTGATGTAAATAATTTTGGTTTAGTGATGCTGATTACTATTTTAATGTCAGTTTTTGCTATTTGGTAACATGTCTCAGTGTCATGGAAGGCACCTCCCATCGCACTGTACTCCTGGGGTACCTCAGTTTGGGCACCTGAGTGGCAGTAAGGGAGCTGGGGTGCAAAGATGACTGGTTTGGTGCACTTGTTGCCAAATGGAAAGGCGACAACTTCTTAAGAATATATTGACATGGTGTTCCCTCACACCTCATCCCAGACAAAAGGATCAGATAACTAACACTTTAGGAAACCAAGTTACCGGATTTCCTTATTGTACGACGTTTCTCCAACCAGCAGCACACCTTGAATACACGCAGTCCAGTGTGAGCAGGTTTTGAAACTTTTGAAAGTTCACATGCTGCAGTAGGCTTGAACTTCATTGCAGAGAAATGGAAGTGTGTTTGCCACCTTATTTTGAACTCTCCAGGGAAATAAAGTTCAGTGTCATAAGCATAAGCATAAGCATTGCTACCTCGCAGCATCCTATGGTAAGACCAGTAGCAGCGATCAGCTAAAAATCTTTAAATTGTGCAGACCCACTTACTTTGCTGTGTTTATGCCGGGGAATAATTTGGCCAGTAAGTTTGGATTCTATCTGAATTTAAAAAATTCAGTAGATCTATGCTGTTTTGGAGCTGGGGCCTTAGGTTTGGGCTGGCTTTTCCTGTTCTAGCTCAGAAATGTAAGTAACTGAAGCAATTAATACTATAACCAGTGTTTAACACCCACGAGAGTCTGGTAAAGGTATGGTATTTTCACACCAATTTTCAAATCATCTGGCTTTCCCTACAGTTTACAAAATTACAGTTGCCCTGACTTCTAAAATATAAGGAGGCTTAATGGGTATTATTAATTTTTTGTTTTGTTTTTACCAGTGTGATAGTTCTTTTGG
>NC_138911.1:37592310-37617310 GCF_965231255.1 Vanellus vanellus | reverse complement strand
TATTTATAGAATGAGTTTCCTTTTTTAAAGAACTGATCTGTGCAATGCAACTATTTTCTGTCACGATTTTAAGGCTAAAGCATTTTTGTTCGTTTTTGTTTTAAACACGAAAATAATTATATCATACCTGCTTACTTTTCGTACCTAAATACTACAAATAATAAAATATGGCAGAGTAATGACAACCAAAAAGCTTTAGGAGGCATGTGGTTTTCATAATGAACTGCATGTTTTAGAAAGTATTCTCTTTTTTTTCTTTTCTTTTTTTTTTTTTTCATTTGTGTGAGGCCCATACGGACCCAGAGATTTACTGCTGGCAGACAATGGTGAAACAACCCAGTTGCTCTTTGACAGGTGGACAGGTCCTGGTAATTATAGCCAGACATCTTAACACTACCAAAATGGTGTAAACAAACACACAGCCCTAATCAATATTACTTTCTTCCACATTTTAAACAAACATGCTAAACGTTTATATTTATCCGTTTTCATTCAGGGAATGATTGTAATCTCTAAATGCTTCACTGCACTTACACGCGTACATCCACACACACCTTTATAAATTACTTTTAAGGGAAAACAATGGGAAAAAACCCCTATTTCTTATTTCCACCTCTGTAACAAGTAATTTGACCTGCTGAATAGCTTAGGAAATGTGGTTTGGGTACCTGTGATGGTTACCCAGCAGTGGAAAAACTGGTTCAGAAACAATAAGACCTGGTCTGAACATGAATCTCACACACACACCCCGCCGCCCCCCCTTCTCCGCTTCAAACCTCAGACTGATCCTCCTTTCAAATATCTTGTGCTTCAGGGCTTCCCCAGGTCAGATTCATTGCAGAATGTGTCTGACCTGAGGAAGCCTCAGAGCATGAGATTTGAATGTAGCAGGCTGATGCAAGCCCAGGAGAGACTCCCAGACTAGCTAGCACCCCTCGGTGGGATTATCCAAGGTAGGAAGGCCTACTGGAGGTCAGGAAAGGATTTAAAAACACACAGAGGGAAGCGAGGGATAATGGGAGTCACTCCGGCTGAGTTGGGCTTCTGACTCTGCTCAGAGGTGGTCATGAATTAGGTTGGGAGATCTGGGAGGAAAAGGGAGATAAAATGGAGGAAGGAGGAAACCGTGAGTCAGAGGAAAAGGATAAGCTGATGTTTAAGAGAATTTGACTGGCTGCTAAGAGGCGGACGGGACCTCCAAAAGTGTGGGAATGGAAGAGCTGACAAAGGTTGGCAATGATCCTGTTGATTGCGTGGTTGAGGAGGAGTTAACAATGAGGTTAAAAAACACATATCACAGAAGGTTGAAATCAGAAGCAGATCCTTTTGGTGCCTTCTATAAGTATTTTCCAATTTTCTGCTTCCCTGTGGTCCGTTTCTGTGTCCGCTGAGAAGAGCGTAGAACACAAGCAAAAGCTGATTATGGCCCCGTGGTCTTTAGGTCAGGTCTTTTTTTTTTTTTCTCCACACCAGGTTCGAAACTTCCTGCCACCTGCTCTAAGCTCTGCTATCTGATCTTCACTACCAGCGAGTCGCCCACAAGCTACCTGTGGCCGGAACATGCGGGTGTGGGTGCGGTGGTGTGAGTCTGGGATTCACTGACTCTGAGCACACAGGGGGGTTCCCCTCTTCAGAGGAAACTCGAGCTGCCCGTTCGTGCTCCTTTTGTGTCGCTGGAAAGTTGCAAAGGCGCTCATCGTCTTGGTCATGGAAATCAATGGGAGCTAAGCCCTAAGCAGGAGCTAGGAACACACACGTGGAGATCAGAGCTTCGGTATTCAAACCAGGAGAAAACCTGCAACGCATCCACTGGAAATATTAATACAAGATTAATTAAGCTTCTGCTTAATTCTTCTGCTAGGCAGATTTGGGCTGATCTACTGTTCAAAGGGAAAATATTCAACTATCTACTTATCCTGACGTCGACTGGAGATCCTAGAAGTACGTCTCAGGCCCCAAGGATACTATTCAGAAGCTTCTGAATTACTTTCTTTTCCTGTCTGTGAAGTATACACTCATAACTTGCCTAGTTTTCTATTCACATTTTTATGGATCAAATTTAGGCCCAAAGTTTGCGCTGTAGAGACCATATGTATATCTTTTCTTGGACCCCTGTGTAGAGCACAAGCGCAATCTGAGAAAAGAATTTGGCCCATATGAAGGGATTGTCAGGTTTTAAAGATGTGGTAATTACAAGCACACAAGGAAGCCATGAAAGTCTGGATGAAAAATTCAAATGAGCCAGCAAAGACACAAATTTGGCTTTGAACTAGGAAAGCACTTGCTTTGATCCTGATCCTTTTGGGCTGCAACCACAAGTACTGACAACAAGCCACATGTGTATATTGAAGGAGCTGATGGGGCTGACTGAGAGGTGTGTCCACTGCCTGCTCTCGCTCCCCTGCACGCGTGCATCTGGTGGATATTTTGATATTTGATATTTTTCGTTTTATTTGCAACCGGTGGCTTACAGGATGGTGAGCACTGAGGACCGCAAAATCGAAAGGTTAAGGGATAAGAGAAAGATGGGGAACACAGTGACAATGAAATTTTGAATGGAAAATTACTGAGTCTGGGAACTATTCTATAGCAAGTATCTCAATCCTCCTTATCTCTTTCTTTCCCCAAATGGATAACAAAATGCCTCTGGCCCTCTCTAGGTTCTCAGGTTTAGTATATCTGTGCTTTTCCAGACTGATTCAACACACCTCATTTTGCTGTTTTAGAACAGCACCTAGGAATTTTCCATAGACTTGTTTTGAAAAGTTTCCTGGTTGCTTGTAAAGTGATAAATGAAGGAATTTATTTATTTATGAATCATTAGCGTAGTACTCCCGTGGCAGATAACCTGGGGCAGATTTTCTGGTGCAAAATTCCTAGAAAGGGTGCTTTTATTAAAAGAGTCTGGCCGGAAAAATTGCCTGACCATGGAAGAATACCCCAGCGTAACTATAACTTCGGTAGGACAGAGATGGGATGGCACGTGCTTGTAACAGCTACGCGCAACAGCCGGGGAGAGTACTGGTGCAGAGAAGGAGGACTATCTGGGAAGACCACCACAGCCAGCCACAACCTGGTGTGACGGAGGCACAGCAAGACTCGTCCTGGTTTATCTTTGCAAAGGTTCGCAGCCCCTGAGGTCTGATGCCTACAGCTGCATTGAAACCCAAACCTAGGAAAAATGACCGGTTTGAAATCAGGTGAGGTGTCAAAAAAGCTCAACCTACTCGACATACTTTTCACAAATTGTTTTCAAGCGCGAGGACATAGACGCATCCAAAATACTCTTTTTGAAGCCCCATTCATTCAATAGATCACACCGGATGAGGAGAAGAGGTTCTGTCGTTCTACCCGCCTGGAGTAACCTGCACCAGGCCAGGAGGGTCCCACAAGAGACTGTTCTCCGGGACTCCCTCCGGAAGCACCGCTCCCCCCTCCCTGCCCTCCCCCCGCTCCAAGGGAGCAGCAATTTACTGCTAGCCCACACTCGCTGCAGATTATTCCAACATCTTCACTCCTCCCCCAAATCCGTTCATAGCAGCTTGTATTTTGAGAGTACAGGGGAAGAATCTCCTCAAGAGATAACACGTTGAAAATAAATGTTAGCTTCTATAAAAGGTACGAGCTTAAGTATGCCGTGCCCACTGCATTTATTTAAGGATACAAGTTCCTTCAAGCAAAATGTCAATATTTTATTTCCCTGAAACTCTGAAATTGTGTTATTTTAGTTGGGGATTAAATCAACTCTCTGGTTTTATTTGCTAATTGCAATAAACCTTCTCAAAGGAATGTAATTTGAAAGTTGCTTTAAATGCAGATGGCACTAGATTTTAGTCGACGGAGTAAAGCAGAAAAATGTTTGCTAATGGTTACTAGATTTACTTTCCCAAACTCCCCAAGTATTATGTTTTATGAAGGACCGTGTCATTCAGTTATACTTGCACCATGACAATGATAACTAGCATGGTGCCACGGAAACCGGAAAAATGCATTTAGGGTTGGGCCTATGCATCAGAGAACAGAATCAATCTTCCTAATTAACTGCAAATTAGCAATCCCAAAATGAGTGGGATCAACCTGTCTTCACTGGCCAAGAATCATGTTAAGTATATAGCTTCCTCTAAGTGCCTCTAAATTACATTTACGCCTGTATAAAGTAACATTCTTTTAATCTAATGCTGCATTAGTGTCAGTGTTCTTAAAGTTATTGCACTGTCTTAAATTTCAGCAGATAGGTAGACAGATAGAAAGATAAACAAATTAATAGGCGGTTATGGAGATAGCCTGATATTTTGTTATTCAGGGCTCAGAGTAGCTCATAAATCACACTGAAGCCACAAACAAGGTACTAATTAGCATAAGTCTCTGGAAAGAAAAGTTTCTGTTGAATGGCGAAATTCTTTAAGGCCACTGAGCAGTAGCTATTAATAAAGATAAATATAGTAAATGCAGAATGGAAGATAAAATGCAAAAATAGGACACAGTAGATATTTGATTAATTCCATCCCTAATGATCAAAATTGCCAAATAACGTTAGGCTAAAACTAACATTACTGATATACTGTTTTTACTCTTTAGGGTGTATGATCAAAAAGATCTCGGGTATTGTGAGAGTACAAAGGACTGACCTTGGGTGAATTAGCTTAATTAGTTAATGCTTGTAAAGCACTAGATGGGTGTTAAGTATTAATTAATTATTAATTATTATTGGGTAAAGATGGGATTTGGAATCCCATCGCTCATACATGTGCCCCATCCTTCATGCAAGAGCTTGGTGGGGGCCCCACTGGTCTCTGCTTGCCCGCGTGTCTCACAAGCCTGGGCAGCAGTTTGGCAGCCCCGTTTGCAAGGAGAGGGAAACGGGGAGATGTCAGGCAGCGTCTCCGGGTGGCTGAGTGAGAAGTTGGACAGAGAGGCCCCGTTTTCAAGTTTGTTAAGTGTCTTGCTTTGCGATTTGATGAGAGAATTTGCAGTTTTAAGCTGAGCCAAATTCTCAGTGTCGGTTCGTTCCTCAAGGAACTGAGGCTCAAGTGAGCGTCCAAGTTTATTTGCATGTAACATGAGGTTCAAAATGCTTTCCTTTCAGTGCTGTTGAGAAACTACTCCTTTTTTTTTCTTCTTCTTCTTTTGCCATTACCTAATAATGGTCGTTATCTGTATCTTTTATTATCATGATTTATACTGGTTAATATTAAAGTGAATAGTTAGCTTTTAAATTACAGACGATCCCTGGAAGAGCTCACAAAAAAATACCTTCTCAAAATTATTCCGAGGTATCCTTCCCAGTCACCTTTGCCCAGAGCCATTCTTGATCGAATGTTAGTGATGTTCATTTCAGGGTGTTTTTTTTTCAGGGTTATTCAAATATTAGTTATTGTAAATCCCACTAATACATTGACTCCCAGGCTAATATTTTCCTTTAATTTTAGTATGATGCATAACTATTGGTAAATGACATTGAAAGGAATGTAACGTTTAACTACATTTTACTTCACATTAGCATTGTCCAATTTCTCATGTTTTAAATTTTTCTGCCTGGCTGCAGCCTAGAAGAAAATACATGCTGGAATAATTATATGAACAATTTAGATTTAAACATATTGAATAGCAGAAGAGATCATGCCCGCCCATTTGTATTTTTTTTCCCCCCTTTCTCCATGCTAGTCTGGAAGATGAGTAATTTCTCTCCTTAGAAGCATACCTAATAGACAAAGCTCTAATGCTTAGAAGGGAGTGAGGGGAGGAAAGCGCTTTATTACTACTGTTCAGATCGATACACAAAAATCTCAGGATGATAGGGTAATTAAAACACGCACAAAGTAATTCATCAACAGCCTTTCACTTGCCTTCGGAACCGGCTTTCTGATCCCTGATGTTTTTACTTGCAGGGATTCAAGACAGCTCCCAGCCAGCGTTTCCCGCTTAGCTTACAGCCCGGGTTTTCATTCACAAACAAGAGATGGTGTTGGCCTTGCAACGCTGATGCCTCGTGCTTTTTCATCCCTTCCCTGCTCTTTGTCTGGTGTGAGATGCTACCAAGCAGTGAAATCTACCTAAGAGCTCGGGAAAAGGAGAAAAAACAATCTGCGCTGTTTGACAAGCGAGAAGTTCAGCATCGGCTAAATCACTGATAATTATATGCTGCCGGTTATTACACTTGGATTGTTTGTAAGTGCTCCTATTAAAAAGCGAAATAACCACTCCTGCTGTAATGAATAGATGGAAGAGTGTTTGGAACATTTTCATGATTAAAAATAATATTAAAACTTATTTTGAGTTATCTAGTGGAAATGTCTCATTTCAGACCAGGGCTGTGAGGAGCAGCGTTCGCGCCACAGAGCACCACTTCCTGCGCTCCCGGAGTCGACTGTTATGATAATTACCTTACTCGCATTCCTGTTTTGTTTCCCAGACCCCCAAATATTTCTTTTCTAACGACAGAGCTCCAGTTGCGGCACTTAAAATGAACAGAGTACTTCTTAAAAAGCGTTCAAATCCATACTGATTAGCAAAAATCTTAAATATAACTTGAGTTGAGCTTGGCTATTGTTACAGGTAAGGGCTGCGGATCCCCGAAAGCAACGCAGTTAGGTCTTCATAGGAGTTGATTGTGCATTAATGTAGCAGAAAGGCTAGGAGTGATTTACGCACTGAATAGGCTCAAGTTCCTGCAGAAGATTTAACCATATTTCTTTGCTTACACAAAACACAACCCCCTCTTCGCTATCTATCATTCGCCCTGTAAATACCTGCTAGCCTATAAAATCCTCTGTTATTATTTCGTGTTACGATGGTGCACGGGGTGTCAGTTAAGGATCAGTCCCCTCGTGCTAGGCTAAACATACTGATAAAACAATAGAGCCCCCACCCCAAAACTTTCCCAATCTGCATATCAGACAGAGCTCACAGGGAGATGTGAGGGGGTGGGGGCGGCTTGGGAGGATTAAGTAACAATAAAACAAATAGTTTAGCAGAAAAGCAAGAGTCACTTGCCTAACCAAAGACAGATGGGAGTGATTTGTGGGCACAGGTAGAGGCAAACTTTAAGGAGGGATTTGCAAGAGGATAAAGGTTAGCTTTCCGTGGTTGGCAGGGAAGAATCTCCCCACGCGTGACGGGGGACACCAATACAACCAAATGAAGTTGTAGCTCTTCTCGCTTTGATTCCCCAGTCACCAAATAAATAAACGAGGTTACCAAAGTCAAAGGGAGCAGCACAAGCGCCCATTTCATGAGGGCAGTCCAGCCTTTCTCCAGGAATTTTAAAAATATCAATGCACTATTTTTGCCATTCTCCCTGACTGACAGAGAGTCTTGGTGGCAACCACCCGTGACCGAGGCTGCTCCCATTGCCTTCCACCAGCCTTAGCAAGGGTTGTGCAATGGGAACACATTTGTAATCAGCTGCTTTTTGGTGTTGAGCTAGGCACTCAGAACTGAGCAAAATTTGCAAGAAAACAAAAACTTTAAAAGCACCTTACACCACTGCAAATAACTAATTTCAACTAAAATGCAATTATTTCAATGAGACCCAGCTGCGTATATCTGGGAAACTTCGAGCTTAAGTGACTTCTGCAAAGTTGCCTAGTTGATTTTACATAGAACTTGAGCTCCTAAGTCACTATATGCTTTAAAAAAATATTTCTTTGTACAAGACGAAATACAATACCCAACAAATTGATGAAAGGAAACCAGATTGAGCAGTGTATTTCAGAACTGCTAAAAACCAACCCAAATAATGCCTGCCACTTCTTGAATTTCTTAGCCTGAAAAATAACCCAGCTTGGTTTTGGATTTTCAAAATTAAACATCCGAAATATTCACTCTTGGGATGAAAATAAACATGAAAATTTCAGCTCAGAATCTGATTATTTCAAAGAGTTATTGGTCACTAAAAATAAGGGCTGCTTAAAATGAATATGTCATCCACTATTGCTGTAATAAAACCAACTAATGAATAAGACAATTATATTAAAAAATGAATAAAAATTAAGAAGTTTGATGTGGTGAATGCAGTAAACATTCATCAGTAAGCAAGCTTTAAATGAAATACTATTTTTATTAGAAGATAATTCATTCTAGTAATAAACACGAAACCACAATTTTTGCAACCAAAAATAGCAACTTTACTAACAGTCATCTCTGAGCCGTGAAAGCAACAGCCCATTGCAGAAAACGTATTTGTATTTCTGATATCTCTTAGTTCCTCCGTGTAAAGAAGAGGTTATTGTAGTACTACCTAACACCGCCAAGTATGGCAGTATTATCATTGTCATTTTTAGATGGAATAACTGAGGCAGAAAGAAGTAAAGTAACCTGCCTAAGCAGCTCAGAGACACGAGGAAGAAAATGCCCCGTGTCTGCTGGGTCCCCGCGTGCTATTCACTCGGCTACACTGCCGCTTTTGCTGGCTGCTATTACGGATTACTTGATCTTAACATTTGATATTCTAGGATTTCAATAGGGTAAATCCTATTTGTCCCAGGATGCACCTTATTTATTTGCTATTGCCTTATTTGATACGTTTGATCCCCTAAAAATAAACAACTTGTAGAAGTCAGAACAAAAAACATACAAATGTTTGTGTGTTGCAAAGAACAGGAACGGTATTTTTCCATAAATATGAATTCTGTAGGGGACAGCATCTTTTTCTCTCATATGGAATCCATTACGGCCTTTTGGTCCTAAGGATTTGTAGAGCCGGACTATCCTTTTCTCTGAATGTTCTTCTCTGTCCTTGATCCTGAATGTGAACAGCCTGATTTGTGGATATCAGAAAAGTCATGCAATGAAGAAGCTCTGCTGGCATCAGCTCGGCATTCTCAACTGACTCATCTTCTTATAGTTAGTGAAAATAAACATGGAGCCAATTCGTGCGGTTCTGTACTCAGACAGGCTTCCTCTGATCTGAGCAAGGCCTGGCAGGAGCTCCTCTGGGATGGAGGTAACCACCACGGTGATGCGGGAGTTGTACCATCACTGAACTTCCCTGCCACATTGTGGCATGGGCAACCACACATGGTGCTATCAGGTAGTCCTAGTCCTGGTGAATCTGCCCCTGTTCCTGGCACTGTGAGGAGCTTCTCACAGCAGGATATGTACCACTTCACATGAGGGGTACACCTGACTCCATGTCCAGTTGTGAAGATTATGGATACAACTCTCCTCTACCTTTGCTCTAGTCCAAGCATTGTAACCAACACCAGTTTTTACACAAATGCTTTTGCACGGCAGACAGATTTTGTAGTTTTAGTAAAGACAAATTTGACAGGAGAACAAAAAACCAAGTTCCAAATTCTAAAGAGGAAAATGCTTGTGTCCTCACCTCCATGCTTGAACAATTCACAAAGGGCCGACTGCCTTTTCATCCAGCTTACCAACGGTAGTATTATTGTAGACTGTGCTGAAGCGTAAGGTGTGTCAAAAAATATTTCAGGGTAAAGGGACAGGTAAAACATTTGGACAAGGATGTTGTCCTTGTTTGGACAAGATTTGGATCTAACCCAAATCTAGCCTAATAAGAAAATAAAACCTGAATTCTCCATAAAGCAGCTTGGTTTTCGGCATTGCAAGTTCAGTATTATGGCCTAAGAGATTAGAAACAAGCAATCAACCAAAAAAGCTCAAAGCAATATACACTTATAACAGAAATAGTGTCTCAGACCTAGCTATGTAGCACTGTGACCACGAGCTAACATATTAAATTCTCCTTAATTCAACAAGTACTTGAGTAATACCTTTGCAAATTTTTTCACATTTCCAACCACTGTCGACATGGTTTTCATGGAGCAAATTTGAAACACTATCTATAAGAGTACGTATAGGACTTGTTTCACATCACATTCCCTCACAAACCCTCACAGTTATTGACTTGCTGTGATAACCAGTCTCAAAAGTTGAAGTTGCTATGCCCTCCTTAAAGAAGAGGTTGGGTTCATTAGTTCTGTGATGCACCAGGAGGCAGGGCACAGGGACGTTCTCGGGTAGAATAACTTAAAGTGTGAATATACATGATATCAGCTGTTCCTTAGTAATGAACTGTGCATGCTTTCCAGAAGAGGAAATCAGATTTATCCCCTCTTAAAGAGGTAATTTGTCCCAGGAATGCTGCATTTACCATGAAGAGAGAACATGCGTGTAAGCAATTACCACATAGTGGCTGTCATGGTGCAACTGCACATTATACTTTACTTCATGTTAAGTTGTGTGTCCATAACCTGTAGTGTGAAACTCCGAAGATGGACAAGATTGCACTTAAGACTTAGCCTGCTTTGCTGGCATTGTCACCTCCAGTGTCTGGAATACCAATGCAGCCAGGAAGCGGTGGATGAAGTTAAAGGGAGAAGGATTTCTCAATTTTATATTAGTTTGATTCTTGAGATTCCGGCAGGGCCAAGCTTTCACCTGGCTGTGCTAAGAGCGAGTTTTTCTGATCTGATCCTATTTCTGTTCAGGATATGGGTAGACAATCATAAACAAATGATTTACTATTCCTCAAAAAGAGGGGACTCATCTGTTGAACCTCAGTAAGTGACTGGCAGCACACTGCTAGTCCGATCTCATTACATAGTAAAATAAGTTTGCGTAGACCACTTCTTGGGGTATAAATACAAGAGGTAAGTTGAGGAATATACTGTCTAACCAGGCTTGATGCATGAAAGACGGAGAATGCGCATGGAGCAGTGTGAAGCACTCTATAGTTATTGACAAAGAATGCTACAATCTCATGGACTCCTAACCCAAAACTTGGTTTGGACTGAACTTTTGAGGACAGAAGCTAAACAGAGACAGGGAATTATTACTCTGACTTTGGGTAAGCATACTTGGACCCAAGTTCATCCTGCATAACATAAACCATTGGAGAGTCACTCCCACCAGCAGCAAAGGTAGGTAGGTACTTCCACAGAGCAAGTTAACCTGTGATCCAAACTGCCCTCTTAAACTGCTCTTCTTCATCATGTTGATTAGAACGGGGCAACTATGCTCCTAATGTAAGTGCCCACTTAGTTGCTTAGTGCTAGATTTAATAAACATGGAGTAGAACCAAGAAAATGAACCAAAAGCATAGGTCACGTTTTGCAAGGTATTCCACGGGACACTATGTGCAGCTTAACGTAGAGCAGCAGAATTTTAATAATACAATGTCAAACTGGGAACTTCTCCTCATAAGCAAATAAAAAATAGACAGGCATGATCTCCTCCACCTCAACGGTTTTCAGAGACAGGCAGAAGACAAATGGCAAAGGCAGGAAAGGTAAGAACTAATCCCCACTTTGCAGTATTGGCCCACCACAGTAAACTGTCCCTGGAGCTAAATGTAAGCCCAGCATAGAGAGATAAATCAAGATCATTTCCTTGGGCATTAGCCTGCTGCAAACCAGAAGGACGGTAGACGGGCAACAGATCAGGTAAGACAAACATCAACTAAGCAGGAAACACTGCATAGCAAAGAAGGCGTGGACCTACAGCCATAATGCATAGGTGCAAGTCCAGCAATAAAATCGACACATACAGCCATAACAAAGAAACAGTCACTCGCAGCTCATATACAGTGTCTGAAAAGAATCATGACAGTACTAAAATGACTAAATGTAACTACAAAATATCATCCAGAACACCCCACCAGTACCAGGATAAGGGGGGCTTATGAAGATCCATAGCTACCTTCCCATTGGAGCTACCTTCACCTGATGAGAAGAGACATATAAAGAGTACCGAGTTCCAGCATAAACCCAACCAACAGTACGAAGACAGCAGCAAAGTAGAATAAAAAAGGAATATCCAGGGAAACAAGAACTGGAAGACTTGCTCAAAAGTCAGCACACCTGAGATACTTCAATGTCTCAGAAGTTGCAGGAGATGGCATGGATGCCATGTCTCTGGAATGAACTATATGCTAGCAATTTCTGGTCCTCGGTTGAATGCTTATTGGCACAAAAGTCACAATAGCTAGTAACTGTTAAAAATAAAAAAGTAGTAATTCACTGGAACTCGGGGGAATAATCACAGGTTGTAAGCAGAAAGAGTTTGGAGACGGCCCTGGAAAGTCGTTCTTCATTACACGTAGTGCAAAGCCTGGCTGTTGCTGCAGAAGCTCTATAAATAGTTCTGATACACAGCCAGATTAATTTGGGGACCATTTTGTGTAGCAGCACATAGTACATGAAACAGCGACTAACTTCATTCATTCCCCTGCCAGGGCAGGACTAAGCAATCTCCTACCACGCTGCCACGCGAATCCTGCGTCATAATTCAGCCATCAGGAGGTGCTTACAGAGTCAGGAGCTATCAGCAACCGCCGCTGCCTGGAGTCAAACCGTATCACCTCTGTGACACATCCCAGCATCAAAGCCTCATAAAGAGAGTGCCCCCGGGCCACTCCCAAATTCAGGTCTTCTGTGTGGCAGTACCGCTAAACCACTGAGATGGCTCCGCTTCAGCTGTCAGAACTGGGGTGTTTTGCTGTCTGGGTATAAAAACACCATTTTCAGGCTGTCTAAAAAAAATAAAATTATACGAGGAGCGGGGGGAAAGAAGCGCAAAATGATGCTTCTACCTCACACAGCAAATCTCTCAAACTAATCAGTCATAGGGGAGGCCAGGTGTCATTTTTGACATATTATTTAGCATCTCGCTCATTGTTTTATTCTTTTCTTTTTCTAGATAGATGCTGTTTTACTAATTAAGGAAAATGAAATTTCCAGTGCTTGGAATTCAGGGGTGGCCTCCTCTGTGAGCCAATCTCACTGTTCTCCATGAACAATTTAAAAATAGAATCTAGTTGGGTTCGTTTTGTTGGTTTTTGGTTTTTTTTTTTGTTTTTTTTTTTTTCTAATTGGTATCACTTTGTCTAGCGCACAAACACACATGGCTATAATTTAGTGAACTCCAGTCTTCCTCTTGTGGCAAATTGATAGGATAATTTTATTATGAGTGGAACAATGACTACAGGGAGTAAGGGAGAATCTCGGAGAACTACACATAATTCGGTTGACTAAATGTAATACTTGCATTATATCAGTTGGTAATGAAAACAGTGCTGAACACTGGCAAAGCCTAAACCATTTCTGATTCCAGCTCCTGTCAAAAGGCCACCCCATAAATCATACCTGAGCTTTATTTAATGTCAGGAGCCAGTAATCTGACAGAGTGCAATGAGGTGTTTGGACCAAAAGATGCATACCAAGTCATGTGCTCCACAGTCTTTGTAATCACAGGGTCACATAATCCATCTATGGATTTTAATAAGTAACTTATTATGTTCCCTTTAGTGTTAATTATTTTACACATCGCTTGTTCCTGGTTTATTGACACTATTTTAATATCTTTATCACATAAAATTACCAGTATAGCCATCAGTATTAATTATAAATGCGTAGCCTGTGGAGAGATTCTGTTATTTCCTTTTCACGCCAAGACGTAAAAGACACAACAGGGTCAGCATCACATTAGACCTTGATTATTTTTGTGATGCGGCCAGTCTCCACCAGCCTTGTTAGCCACAGCAAGGTCAGTGAGCAGAGTTATTGATGATTTTTGATCAGCAATTTTCAACTGATTTTTCTTTTTTTACTGATTTCCTTTCTGCACCTGAAGAAGGGTCAGATCCAAAACAGTCTGGGGTTCGTCCTGCTAGCGGCTGCTAATCTGTAAGGGAATGTACAAATACCCTGCAGGAATGGGATCCAAATACCTAACCTGTTTCTGCATAGAAAACAATACAAATCTGTTATTTAAGTTAACGGAAAATGGTTTTCCTGGTTCCAAAAGCTAGTATTTTGCATCAAGTTTTTCAACATCTTTAAAAATTATGCTGCTTACTTACATTTTAAACAAATTTTAGTTAAAGCACACATTATAAAAGAATATAATAACACAATTTTATAAGATACAAAGTTTTGATCAAACCCATGTTTCTTTAACTACCCCTTCTGCAAGAAGAAGAATGTTTTGTTTTGTCTTCCTAACTGAGGATGAAGGAGTGTTTTGCATTTCTTGGAGGAAGGTGAGTCTGATGGGTTTACTATTTTGAACCCTGGCACATTCATTCATTTTCCTCACGAGTGGTTGCACAAATTAATTTTGCCTGCATGAATGTTTGTGGAGAAATTCATTCCAAGCCCATTCACTTAGGAAAAAACAGTGGGTTTGGGGGATGGAGCGAGTGGGTGGAATCGTTACTAACGGGTTCCTGCTTTACCTTGACCGTTTGTGCTGGCAGACTTGTACCTTTGCCCCAAGCGCTATGCTCCAATCATCGCCGAAGAGGCAGGCTAGGCAGCAGCTATGCCAGAAGTGCTCATGTTAGGACTTCCCTGTTGTTGGACCAGGGTTGGCATAAGCCCATATTCTTCTAGCTCCCTACCTTATTCCAGTGCTGGTTTGCTCGTTAACATGCTGACGACATATGAAGGCAAGTACAAATATTGCACTGCTTTAGAAATAAGCAAGAAGTTCATATGTCCTGTACTGTCCTTTCCCCCCCAGCAGCCGGAGTGGAGGCTTAGGGAGTCTCTTAATTGCAACCTTCCAAGCGAGGAATGAACAAATATCCCCGTAACATAGTTCCTCAGTGTTTGTGAAAACAACTCTGAGGATCTGCCACAAATAATAGAAAACTGTCGAATGAGATAAAAGGCGCTGTCAAATTCACAGTCATATAAGCTTTACAGTTAGTGGGCTGAGCTCCACACGGGACAGGTAGGAATATGACTCTGATGTTTGGTGCTCACGCTGCATGGAGAACTTGGCTAGAATAAGAGCTGCTTTGCCCTGGCAGAGTTCTGGGATAATCGTAACGTTGACACAAGGATGTCTCTCCTTCAGCTTTCTGACTTGCTCCTGGAGCACAGGACTGGTTCCCTCTCTTTTTCTTCCACAGACCCATGTGCCAGATCTAGGTATTCCACTAATTTGTGATTGTTCTCCTGTTCCTTAATATCGACCCATCTGCATACGGACTTACTGTTCTCCAGATAAGAGGGACTTTTAAAAATCTTAACTTAGCCCATATCACCTTTTTCTACTATGCTTCTAACAGTGATATTTCAGGGAAAGACCTGATGCAAGAGAACTGGGGAGAAAAAAAAGTAAAATTCTCCCTGTTTTTACCAACTTGCCTCCTCCTAATTCAGTAAGTTGTTCCCATTCTGTCCACGAGAGAATGAAATCTTGATATCATCCTTCCTTTTGTTAGTAAAGCTGTGGTACAGCTACTTTCGTGGAGACAAAAATCAGAAATCATGCCATGTGGCTTAGGTGACCAATGCAAAAATGGAAAAAGTGAACAATGATGCACGCGGGGAACTGATTTTACAAGCAGTCTCAGGCTCAGATTTATTTACATGAAACACTCACTGACTAATCAACAAATTCATGAAAAGGAAAAGAACCCAACCCTGACCAAATAAACTACTCATTAAGAACAGATTTCTTCACTCTATCCCTAACCATGTATTTCCATTATTTACAAACTCCTGGGCAAAACTGAAACACTATTGGGAAATAATAGACCCTGCATGATCAAATTGTTAGTGCATATTAAGAGGGGAAGGTGGAAGGGTTTGGTCTTTCACCCTTCACAGCACAAATCCCACCTATTGAATCACAGAATGGTTTGGGTTGGAAGGGACTTTAAAGATCATCTAGTCCAACCACCCTGCCTTGGGCAGGGACACCTTCTGCTACATCAGGCTGCTCAAAGCCCTGTCCAACCTGACCTTGAACACCTCCAGGGATGGGGCATCCACAAATTCCCTGGGCAACCTGTTCCAGTGTCTCACCACCCTCACAGTAAAGAATTTCTAACATCTAATCTAAATATACCCTCTTTTGGTTTAGAACTGTGATCCTTCATCCTACTGCTACGCTCCCTGATAAAGAGTCCCTCCCCATCTTTTCTGTAGTCTCCTTTTACATACTGGAAGGCTGCTATAAGGTCTTCTTGAAGCCTTCTCTTCTCCAGGCTGAACAACCCCAACTCTCTCAACCTGTCCTTGTAGCGGGGGTGCTCCAGCCCTCTGATTATCTTCATGGCTCTCCTCTGGACCTGCTCCAACAGGTCCATGTCTTTATGTTGGGGGCCCCAGACCTGGATGCAGTACTCCAGGTAAGGCCTCACGAGTGCGGAGTAGAGGGTGACAATCACCTCCCTCGACCTGCTGGCCACGCTTCTTTTGATGCAGCCCGGGATACAGTTGACCTTCTGGGTTGTGAGCACATATTGTTGGCTCGTGTCCAGCTTTTCATCCACCAGTACCCCCAAGTCCTTCTCTGCAGGGCTGCTGTCAATAGGTGAGGGTCCTCATGGGATTTCAGAATGGTGAAAAGCTGGAAAATGCCATGGTGGTTGATGTTGCTCTTCATGAACCTCCCTGCACTGACTTGAGAGCAAACAGCATCTTTCGGCAAGTGCCTTTGAATGATGCTCTTTCTGAACTACAGGCCACTTCCTCTCATGCGTACTGTGCTGAAGGCACCACGCTGATTTGCCACTGTATTTATTTCTTCACCTGGCAACTTTCGCCACATTTGCGTTCTGCTTTCTTGAGGTGAAAGGCTAATGTTAACACACGGCACCACCACTCCCTCGCTAATTGCTGTTAAATTTTTTTTGCTTATCAGTGTTTTTCAAGGAAGTTCACAACTCGAGAGGTCAACTTTAAACAGACTGAAACATCAGCTTAGAGTGACTAATATAAAAGATAAGATATGTCTGGAAACCTATGGAAAATGTAATATCTCTCCCTTGTTTACCTTGTAAGGTATAAAGAGAGGAATAAAACCTGCTCACGTTCCCAACCAAATACTAGAACAAAGCAGGTCTCGGACCAGGGCAGGGACACAGCAGCAAGTCTGAACTGAATGAATAGTCAGCAACAATGATTATGAGTCACATACAAAGAAGGGAATATGTTTTCTACTACAATCACAATAAAACAATGAAGCAGGAAATGGAACTTGAAGCAAGCGCAGCAAAAACGTTCTGAAACAGAAATTTTAAAGCAGTGCTTTCTCTGTTTTCTCTGCTGATAGTTTGCTGGGTTTTTTTTTGTTTGTTTTTGGTTTTTGTGTTGTGTTTTGGGTTTTTTTTTTGCAAAGGAGGAAATCTGGAATTGTTCAAATTGAAAGGAAGATATATTTCTCTCTTCACTGGTAATCTATGAGATCTTCTGCAAGAGAACTGGAACTGTGACTAGGAAGTCCCCTCCTGTCATGCAAACTCTCTCATTCTGACATTTTTCTGTTTCCAAAGCTCTCCAAACACTGTGAACCTACAGAAAATATAATTACAATAAATCTCAAAACTTACATTATATTTTCCTTTATGAACTGTGAACTATTTATATTAACAATACGATTTCACTCCAGTGTGAGGTGTCAGATAAGTATTACTAGACTCTTTCTCCTGCAGAGGGGAGAACTGAATCAGAGAGGAATTAACTCTCAGAGCAGTGACTAATTCTTACATGTTTTGAATCTCAAGGATAAGCCAAGGAGAGCTATTAGACGACATCGCACCAGGAGCAGTAAAAAAGCTTAACCTCTTGGAAATTCTTCACTAAAGGGTCCAGGCCCAGTGCTATCGCCCTAAATTCCCTCCCTTTGTTACATTTCAGCCTGGGACCAGAGGAGGGGACGTAGATGAGAAGGCTGTTCTGGAATTCGCAGGGGACCTGTTTGGGCTGATTGGGCTGAGAGATCTGAGCAGGCCAGCATCACGGACTCTCAGGAAAAAGCACCACAGAGGAGATACCTCAGGAGGAGAAAAAAAAAAAAAAAAGATGTGGGAGAGGATGAAAATTCACCTTTATTGTGTGGTAGGGACTTAAATGCTTGAACAGATTCACACGGTCAGGCCACGTCACAATCAGAAACAAATTCCCTGTCTTCCATGCACTGCCTCAACTAGTTCTTCTTTAGAAATCTCCAAGGAAGAACTCCCCAGGAACAGTGAGGCAGCAATGAGGCCCTGTGGCTGTATTCCAGATTTGTCTCCCTCCTTTTTCTACCCTGCAACTTGGCACCGTCTCGGCTAACACAAACGAACCTTCAAATATAAATAGTAAAATATTAGCAACTTTTAGACAGTTTCTTTTCTACCCCAACTCTTTTGGGTGAGCATTACAGGCTTGGCAAACTTCTTCTCAAGCAAGCCCAGGGAGACTTATTGCTGTCACTAGGGAAGAAGTCTCCAGTGAGTCATCGCCTGCAGCGCTAGCCCAAGAGAAAGGGGACCTTTTAGATGAATCTAAGTGCAGAAAACAAAATTAATGGAGGGGGGGGGAGGGGAGAAGAAGTTTCCAACACATGGAGTCTAATGGAAAATATACTGTGATAACAATATGTTTCCCGATTGCAGAATGATTTCTGTAGGTTTGGTTTCGCATAAGGATAAACCTGCCAAGTAGAAGAGAACTGAGCAAATATGGTCTCTATTACAAATACTTCTACACTGAAGTGCAGAAAGAGGGACCTGTGCCCAGTGCATGATATGTAGACAGTGGGATTTATTATCCTCTCTCCTAATGGGTGGGAGAAGGATAATGAAAATCCCAATTATCAAGAGGAACGGAAAGCTTCATTGTGTATCTGAATAGGGCAATTAAATAATCGGTGATTTCTGAACTGGGGCTGTAGCGTATATGCTGGGGATGACCATACTTCTGCCCCTCCCCAATGACTACAGATACCTGCCTGGTTTTGTGCGAGTTTATTTGAATTACACAAACTCGGTAGGTTGCTATATTGTTCTTCATTAAGTGCAATCAGAACTATGAATAAGATACAACAACACTTCAAAGAAATACATATCCTGTGACAGTATAGTGGACATCCTTATTTCAGACTTCCTTCACACACGAAAATGATGAGGCGCGAAGGAGCTAATACAGTTGAACTTGAGGGGTTTCTATTAAATCTCGACTCAGACCCAGAGGTCCTTTCCTTTCCCCTTTCCTCCCTGCTTTGTTTACTTTTAAAAGACCCTGGCTGTTGAATTATTTGCACAGTGTTGGAGCAGATCTAAGTTTCTGGAAACAGCATTACTTTGAGCAAGGGTTACTCTTTCCACCAATGCTCATCTGACAGAGCAGGGGACAGAGGCACAACGGCTACGGTACTATCGAAATCGTAATTTTAGCATCAGAATGGGCATCTCACCGATCGGTCCCAACACTTCCAAACAGAGGAAGCTGGCAACGTTGCCTCTCTTTCCAAACACAAGTGGTGCAGCTGCACACTCAGCACTGATACATCCAGCTTCCTCCCACACCCCTAATTCCAGACACACAGAACAGAGACCTTTTTTTTTTTTTTTTTTTTTTTTTTCAAACTTGCACCAGTGCTAATCAGGAAAACTGTGCTAAAGCCAGTGATGTTTCACCAGCAAAAGCAAAACTGCAAGTAAGTGGAAAATCGAGTCTTTTTGAAATTCATTCAACTTACTGTACAATCTTTCTGGTTCAACCTGAAGAACATGATTTTTGAAAGGGCCTCAACCTGGCCTCCTTTCCTAGAGGTGCAATTTTGCATCTGCAATCAGTTAAAACCACAATTAATTACAGTCATAAACCTTGCCAATTACCCATCCAAGTGTCTGATTTGTGGAGCAGTTGGGTAGTTAGGTAACCACATATAGGACTTGCATTGAAATTGAACTTTGAGCCTGGATACAAAAGTTAGTATTGAAAATTGAATGCTGTTCCCATGTTCCTGTATTTTATGCTTCTCTCTCTTTTTTTTTTCTTTTTTTTTTTTCTGCAAGAAATGATGGTGTGACTGTGATGACAGGGAGGAAAACTATGAGCTACGTCAGATCTAGCTAGAGACTGAACTAGCTAGAGACAGCACTTGGAATGGATTTGGCTTTATTTGTTAATATCTGTATCGATGACGTTTCCACCATGGCTCGTCCAAAATGCCATGGTTGGGAGACAAAACAGTAACAAAAGAAATTTTCCCTGAAGGGTAGCTGAACTGGAAATCTATGGCTCCACATCAGATTTTCACTAGCCGCAGATTTGCTAGAGAAAAGGATTGTAAGGTACTACTACATGAAGTAATTTGAAAGTTGAAGCAATGAAGTAGTGTAAATAATTCACTTTTTGAAGAAAGAGTGGGGGCAGTTGAGCTTGTGTTTAGTGGGTGGATCCAGTAGATCTATTACTGGCAGTGGAGGCTGCATCAGTAAAATCCATCTTCTGAAACAAAATGTTTCTTCTTTAGACATGGTGACACTATGTAGAAATAGCATATTCACACAGCAGCTATTCATATTACATTTATAAACATAAGAAATTGCTGACTAGAGAAAGGCTCTTTGGTTCATCAAGCCTTTTCTTTCAGTATATTTCATCCTCACCTCCCTGGTTTATCACTATATCCTTCAGTCCTTTCTCTCCTGAGATAAAAACGTCCAGCTGTCTCTTAAACTCATTTAGATTATTTGCTTCGCTGGCCAATTATTCCATATGTTTACTACTGTTTCGGGCAGAATTATTTTACTCAATTCCCAGTTTACTCTTCATTTCCTAGATTTGCAATGTGTTTCCAAGGTCTTGGACTACTGAGTTGAAGAAGTATTTGTTCGCCTTTTGCATTGTTAAAAAATGTATAGAAAATTTTATTATCCTTAGAAGCCACAATTAGGTCAGCAGCCAACTTTTCTATGAGCAACAGAGGTAGATCAAGGCTAAATGCAGGACGTTAGCTTTCTTTTCCTCCTGAATTTATAGCTTCTGCTTCTTTCGATGAGTCCCTCCAACCTCTCACCCCACAGAGGTGTCTATTGGCTCCCTGAGGCAGAGACCCTCACTGAAAGTGGTAGGTTCATCTCAGAGGCACCTACCATTTTTTTCTTTCCCCATGAGAATCAACCTATCCTTTCTGGATTTTTGTCATAAATATTTTCTTAAAGGGACAACATCAAAGTTGAGATACAAGAGAAAGTGCAGCACCTCCCAGATCACTTCGCACTTCGTTATAGCGCTCTTCGCAATACCTGTATGGTATCTGCTACCTGTATGGTTTCTGCTATCTGCTATACCTGTATGGTATCTACTGCACACACCGTCTGATGTTGCAACAGCAGCTGAGATTTCTCATGCAAGTTCCAGGTCCTCTTAACTTCCCCAGTAAGGGAAGGGTTCCTTAGGCTTGATGAAAGTGGGGAGGACACCTTCCCCCCTCCGCATAAGAAGGGATGATATTCTCCTTAGAAGCTTATCTTTCATCAAAGAGTGACACCTACATATAACTTTAGGTGGAATTTTGTTACCAATTGCTGTGAACCAAACCGCATGGTTCATGAACCTTTCATAAGCTAAACCCTGCAGCGTTTACATAGCATTACCAGACACATAATTAAAAAAAAATAGTTGCTGCAACTGAAAGTCTACAAAAAAATAGCATCTCATTAAGAATGTGCCCAAGGGCTGGAGTCTGGGGTTTGGGTTTGGCTCTGGCACTTTTCCCCCAAAATCAACAGGCCTCCACCCTGTCTCAAGATTAAATTCTGGATCTTGGTGACTGGTCTAACTACTGTTGGGGCTTCCTCATGAAACACATGGGGTTGATTCTTTCCCCATTTACACAGTAAACATGAGGAGTAACATTGTTTGGGAAATCTCCATCACAAATTAATAATTTCTTACGTTTTCAGTTTGTGCTATGTTTCCACGGCACTTTTTCATCATTTTCTGCCGAGCACACTTTAATCTACTGACGCGAGGCTTGCTTTTTTAGTTATCTTCTGTGGCTTTTCTTGATGCAAGGCCCTTTCCAAGGCCTGCTTTCCGTGTACTGAAAAATATTTCCATATAAAAATGAAAATCTCAAGGAATTTTAGGGAAAATTCAGTGAAAATAGTCTGAAAATACATTTTAATGTTTTCCAGTCAGGAGCTATCCAGAATAAACCATCTGCTGCTTAACGTAAGCAAAACCTTCATAGTTATCAGTTGCTTTTTGGAAAAGATCAATAATATCCTAAGCAAGCGATGAGTAAATCTCTAAAAAAGGGTTTGCAACCTTTCTGATTTGCAAAGTCGTAAAACATTTCCATTGAAGATGTGTAGTGAATTTAAGCAACTAAAGTAGGCTGGGATTTTAGTCAATTTTTACAGACTGATCTGGAATAATCCAGAGATTCCCAGATGGCAGACTACAGGTTGAAAACCACCGATCTACAGATATCATTCAGATAATCCTCCTAAGGTTTTAATATTCAGCTAAACTTGAACACTGTCCAAATGGCAGTGTAAGACCAAGAAAATCATGAACACCTTCGTTATTTGAGATTTGTCATATATCTAGACTGAGTGAATAATGATGTAAAGCCTATAAACAAACGAAAATGAAAATTTAAAAGCTGAAAATGTATAGTGTCTAAAAAGTTCTGCAGATACTGACTTTTACAGATATACAAGGAAAGAGAGAGGTAAAAAAAAATAGCTGAGCTTCTTCAACTTCAAATAAGGTTAATTTAGGTATCAAATTAAACTTTCTAATGTATACTTCTAATGTTTTCCTCAAGTTGTCATTATTTTTCTATAGGGCCACGACAATAGTCATAGTATTGCATTTAATCCTTACAGCAAGACCTCCATAAGTTAATATTTTCTGTCTCCAAAATAGTTATTCCTTTCAAGATATTCATTTAGTAAAAACAAACATATTCTCACTACATTTCATAAGAACAGTGAATCAGTTAGTGAGGAATTATTTTTTAAATTAAGCTTTTTTTCCTAAAGCTTAAATTTTAGTTCTCTAAAATCCTGGAGTGTAGAGCTTCTCACCTGCTGTCAAATTATCCATCTATCTCCTATCTTCCTTCCCACAAAAAAGAAATAAACCCAATTCTATCCCTTCTCATTAAAACCAGTTATTCTTTTAAAAATGTTACCTGGACCTGGAAACGGCAAAGTCTGAATTTCGGAGTCATATCAGATATGTGAGCAGAAGTCTGCTCTGAAGGGACTACATAACAAGTTCCAGCATTAATAGTAAGCGCACTACAGTATACCAGCAACCTGGAAAAATGCCTAAACCTTTCACAAGTACTTTCTTTCTCCTTTACAGCTTTTACCTTCTCGCTCTCACCACAATCTAACAGGGTGCTCAAGCATGCTGCCAACTTCAAGCACATTAAGTACTCCCTCTGCGATACGTGCATGCACTATTTTCAAATATAGCATCACACATACACGTGGCTGAACCTGGACCTGCGTCTGGAAATGTGATTCCTGTTCAAGGAGCTCTCCATTCCTGTCTTCAGCCTGATTTCAGAAAAATACTCTTATTTAGGAAGGACTTTTAATCATGCTCTTGAGCTTCATTCAAAACAATGAGAAAGATCTGTACAAGTGCCTGACTCTCAGAATACTGGAGCATGTGCTCCACTGTTTAAAATAATTATGAAAAAACCTAATTAATAAATTTGCTATTTTTTTATCCTTTCTCTTCCATTAATTCTACTTGCCAGTTCTTGGATCTTTTATCTGCTGCAAATTCTTTAGCAAACTGCAGCAACGGTGCTTATAATACTCTTTGTCCTTCATTGTCAATGTACATTTTTAGCTTTTTTTCTGCTTATTTTGCCTCATACATTCAAGATGGACCAGACTTGCTTTTATCAGTCTTGCCCCTTGCAATTTTTGCTACACTCTGCAGCTCTACTCAGTTACAGTGGTTTCTTTGTCTTTCCATCAATTGAGATGTAAAAAGGGTAATTTAGGAAGGTGGGAGGATATGGAGTGGGAAGTGAGGATGAGGAAATCTTCTTCAAAAAGTTTTCCCTGTTTTTTACCTTGTCATGCAGCCTTATGTAAAAACAACCTCCCCTGGCCATGGCAGGCCAGGCTACTTTCTCCCCAGCAGACTATGGATTCCTTTCATCAAAACAATAAAGCTGTTGCTTAATTTTAAGTGCACGCATAAATTTCATTATCTTCAATAATCACAGGTTAAAGATAAGCATAAACTGACGTGCTTTGCCAAGTAAGAATGATCTTACGGTTGTTCTAAATGTTCTCTATTGAATCTTGGCCTAAAGATTGGCCATGCCAGTCTTCCACGCTGCTGGAACGCATTCAAGACGTTTGGTACTGCGTATTATCTCGCCGTGTCATCTAGTCTGATGTCTCCATACCCATTTCTTGTTCACTAAGGAAAAGACTAAGGTTCTGCCTTTGAGTCTGATCCCTGGATGCCCCTGTCACTGAATCTTAGCTCAGCACAGCTGAACTGCAACTCTTTCAACAGCTGATCACACGTGAATATCCTCAAAAGCAACGCAAGCCTCCGGTTTGAACCCACTTAATTATTTATTTTTAAGTCACGTATTTATTTTTAGAACAAAGGTGCTGGGCTATTCAAAATGTAATGTAGAAGCCTTTGAACCCTTTTAGCATCCATTTTCTAGAAGAGTATAAAATAACAAGGCTACAGATGTGATATTCACTGAATTCCTTCTGAGTAACATCTCCTCTGTCTAAAATCCTAAACTACGGTTAATAAAGATAAGGTTTCAAAGTCCCAGGGAGATCTCTGAGACACTGGGAGAAGGAGGGTAGAGGGCTGGGGCCGCCATCATTCGTGTGGAAGTAGAGCTAAGTCAGTGCTGGATGCTAATAGAAATTCTGCCTAGAGTAACCGGTAGCATTTTGTGTGGCATTGTCATTACCTCTACAATTCACTGTGATGACCACAATGGATGGTATTTGCTTAGTTATTTGTGTGCCATTCCATGAACCTCAGTGCTACAGAGCATTCACGAGCACACTGAAGAAAAAAAATCAAAGCAGTCTGGGTACCTATTATTCATAAGCACTACACTTGAAAAAGCACGAGTTGTTTTTTTTTTTTTTTTAATGTTGTGGTTGCAATCTGGTGTTTATTTTTTACACCATGTGATGACATGTTGCCTGAAATTTTAGGGAGACACAATGCTTAACTGGTGAGCAAAAAGGTTTAACAATGGACATCAGGAACGTTTAGGTAAG